>NC_069506.1:52952126-53114626 GCF_027579735.1 Bombina bombina
CCATATACCATTGTATTTAAAAGTATATCTCTTGTTTGAGGCTGTGCCATAGGTTCAAATCACACTATTGCATTACATATTAATTTATTATTCACTCAGTAGTTATATGAAAACTCTTTAATTATACTATATTCACAAAATGGCTACAAATAAAATACTATATTTCGTTAGAGCATTTTTATTTTTAAGCACATTTCTTCTTTTACTATGTTTTTAAAAGAGGACTAAACCCACCAATCAGCAAGCGCTACCCAGGTGCTGAACCAAAAATGGGCCGGCTCCTTACCTTACATTTCTGCTTTTTCAAATAAAGATTGCAAGAAGGGCAGTAAACCATAGAAACAAATTCATATAAGCAATGGACCTTGGTAACATGTTACTAAAGACAGCAAGCCTTAGAAACCTATTCCTACGGGTATGAACTGTAGGAACTTAATCATAGGGGCAGTTTTAGCCTTGAAATGTATGACTAAGAACAGTGAGTCTTAGGAATTTATTACTAGGAGCATTAAACCGTAAGAACCTGTTAATAAGGTCAGTTGATCATAGGGATGTTTTAATGGTGGCAGTAAGCCTTAGGAAAGTGTTACTATGGGCAGTAAGTCTTAAAAACATGATACTTAGGGTATTAAGTCTTAGGAATGTGTTACTTGGGTCAGTAAGCCTTAGGAACATGTTACTAGGGTTAGAAAGTCATAGGTGCATCATACTAGGAGTAGTAAGCCTTAGGAATGTGTTACTAGGGGCAGTAAGTCTTAGAAATGTTCTACTATGGACAGTAAGCCTTAGGAATGCATTGCTATGGGAAGTAAGCCTTAGGACCATGTTACTAGGGGCAGTAAGCCTTAGGAGCATAATACTAGAGGCTGTAAGCCTTAGGAATGCGTTACTAGGGGCAGTGAGCCTTAGGAATGTGTTACTAGGGGTAGTAAGCCTTAGGAACATGTTACAAGGGGCAGTAAGCCTTAGGAATGTGTTACTAGGGGCAGTAAGAATTTGGAAAAAAAATAATAGGGGCAGTTAGCCTTAGGAATGTGTTACTAGGGGCAGTAAGCCTTAGGGATGTGTTACTAGGGGCAGTAAGCCTTAGACATGTGATACTGGTGGCAGTAAGCATTAACAACTTGTTACTAGGGTTGCTAGGCCTTAGGAATGTATTTACTACATGCATTAAGCCTAGGAACATGTTACTAGGGGCAGTAAGCCTTAGGAATGTGTTACTAGGGGCAGTAAGAATTAGGAAAAAAATAATAGGGGCAGTTAGCCTTAGAAATGTGTTACTAGGGGCAGTAAGCCTTAGGGATGTGTTACTAGGGGCAGTAAGCCTTAGAAATGTGATACTGGTGGAAGTAAGCATTAACAACATGTTACTAGGGGTGGTAGGCCTTAGGAATGTGTTTACTACAGGCATTAAGCCTTAGCTTTGTGTTACTTGGAGCAGTGACATGTAGTTCATGGACTGGAAGTGCACTGCTTATTCTGAGCTGAACACAGCTAATGCTGGGGTTGAATACATAGTTATGTGCAAGCAATGGTGCAATAATAGAAAAATGACCTAGAACATTATAGCATTTTTTTTTCATGTCCCTTTAAGTTCATGCTTAGTAAACCTTAAAAATCCTTCCTAGGAGCCTTAGACATCCATCTTTTGGAACATATGCATAGGGTAGTGAGTCTAGACATGTATTGTTTGGGATTAAGAACCTTATTACGCACTACAAATAAACCAATGAACCCAAACAGTATAGTGGTAGCCCAGAGACAGCGTTCCAGCAGATTATTTTTGTGTGCCACCTTGCGCATTCATGCTATAGGTTTGCCAGCCATGTGAGAGGGGAATTGAGCTTTTGGAACATGTGACTAAGGGCAGTGAGCCTTAGAGGCTCATTACTTGAAGAGAACCTTAGGAACCTAAGCCTAGAGGCAGTAATCATTAAGGACATACTCCAATGGGCAGTGATCCTTACGAACAAATTACTTGGAGCAGTGAGCGACAGGAACATGCTAAAAGGGCAATGAGGCATATGAACGTATTCATAGGGTCATTGAGCTTAAGGACAATACTTCAATGGACAGTGACTCTTAGAGATACAATTCTTGGGGCAAAGAAACTCTAGGAACCTATTACTATTGGTGTTAGAGGTTGAACATCAATTCTGAAACCAAATAGTGTGATATTAGAAAACAGCATAATTAATTACCTTTTTATAACAAGCATAGAGTTATGTTAGCTAAAATTTGGAGGCTCATTTCCTCCATTTTGTAATATTTGAGAAGAAGTGATATTGTTTACATGTACTGTATTAGCTCAACATTTGAATGGTTCAAACTGCATCATTGTAAAACAATATTGTATGCATTATTCAGGTATTTACTGTACTAAGGAAATCTAAAATTATTCTTATGGCAATCTTGTTTTATATCTGCAAGTATATGAACAATTTGTGCAGAGAAGCAAGAGACCAGTAAGATTGCAATAAGTACTGTATATGTCTAAGTGAAAAATTCCATTATATCTCTTTGTGTCTTTGTTGTTATACTGGCTGCCCCTAATAATGCCAGCAAATATGTGCGTAATAAATATATAGTATATGTAATATAATATAAATATGAAATTGTAAAATCCAGGTCATTACACCAGAGACGTAATCCCTGCTGGCATTGTCAATCAAAAAAAAAAGTCTTCATTATCATTACATTGTATAATCTTACTAAAATACAGAGGGAGATAGGTATTGTTCAGTATTTTCCTTTTTAAATATATGTAAAATAAATAGTTACTATATTGTGCACTGCCAAAGCATGGACACTTTTCTTGATAAATGTTCCCCTCAACTTGCGTAGAGAATTTCTTCGGCTAATGAATGCTCACTTTGAGTCACCTCTAAGAAAACAAATTTTTCTTTGACTATTATTAGACTTAGACACAAGTGGAGTAAAATAAAATTCCCTAGATCACCAAGCGTAGATCATTTGTCATTCCATGTATTTTCGGATTATTTTTATTTTTCAAAGTCTGTTGAATTTAGTTGTAAATACTAAATATACCCTTTACTTTACAGCAGAACATTATATTTAAAATACCAATGGTATGAATATGAAACAAACACAATTTTTAGGTAAAAAAAAGATAGACAGAGCCAAGAACTCGGAAATTAGGATTTGTTTTCATTTGTAGCCTTGGTAACTATTCTAGGAATATTATTATAAATATGAAAAGTACATTAGACACTAAGGGGCCTATTTATGATTGTGCGCTAGATCATGTCCGCTGCACATCGATAAATGCCGACAGCATACGCTCTCTGCATTTATCATCGCACCAGCAGTTCTTGGGAACTGCTGGTGCAATGCCGTCCCCTGCAGATTCGTGGCCAATCAGCCTCTAGCAGGGGGTGTCAATCAACCCGATCGTATTCGATCGAGGTCGATTTCTGTCCGCCTCCTCAGAGCAGGCGGACAGGTTATGGAGCAGAGGTCTTTAGACTGCTGCTTCATAACTTCTGTTACCGGCGAGCCTGAAGGCCTGACGGAAGCACAGGGCATCAAGCTCCATACGGAACTTGATAAATATGCCCCAAAGGGCTAGATTACAAGTGGAGAGCTAAATATCGCTTTCAAGAAAGCGATATTATCACTCCACCTTGTAATACCAGTGCACGCTAATGTGCACTGGCATTACAAGTTAACAGCAAAGCGAACACGAGCTCGCAAATTCGCATTGCTGGGAAGAATTGCGCTCACGAGAACGTGCTTCCATAGGCTCCAATGGGAGCCTCGTTCTGATGCCATTTGCGGGCACGCAGTAATTTAGAGCTCCGCTTAATGCTAGATGGAATGATGGAATCAAACAAAGTCTAGTTTGAGAAAAATGAGCAGATGTATATTTTTTAAAATATTAAAATAAATCCTTACAGCTGGAAAACTGGTTACAGCATGGTGTTGTCCATTTGCTTTATGATACCAAAACTTTACCTCTATTATTTTAATATTTAAAGGGACAGTCTACTTGTTAGTTTTTTTTATTAGAAACATAGATAGCACCTTTATTATCCATTCCCCAGCTTTGAAACCAAAATTGATGTATTAATATACTTTATAACCTCTAAATCTCTGCTTGTTTCTAAGTCCCTGCAAGCCGCCTCTTACCTCAGTGTATTTTATTAGCTTTTCAAAGCCAGAAAGTACTAATTTGTGTGTGCCATATAGATAGTATTGTACTCACTCCCGTGGAGCTATGCAGGAAGCAGCACTGATTGGCTAAAATGCAAGTTTGTAAAAAAACAAAACAAAAAACACTGAGATAAGGGAGCAGTCTGTAGAAGCTTAGATACAACGTAATTATATAGGTAAAAGATTATTAATATAACAGTGTTGGTTATGCAAAACTGGGTAATAAAGGGATTAGCTATCTTTTTAAACAATAACATTTTTCTAGTTGACTGTCTCTTCAAAATATGTAATATTAAATGGTTTTCTTTTTTTATCCTTAGACTAATCTATGCTCTCTATATCATCCTACTACTCAGCATTTATTTAGTGCAATGTCACAATAAAAATACCGTAGTTTTACCAGCAATTGTAGGCACAAAAAGTCAAAAGCAGAGGAAATATGCATATAAAAACACTAATTACATTATAAAATAAGATCTGTAACATTTTAAATGATATTAAGTATTTAAAACTATAATATTCGTAAGGCTAATGTAAACGTTCACAAACATAATCTTGAGGTTTTGAATGGAAGAATAATACCTTATTCATTTATTTAAAGGGAATTGAACTAAAAAAATTCTGTCATCAGTATGAAAGTGCAATATTTAGACATGCAAATACCATTTTCTTTGCCTGAAAAAAATGCAAAGTAACAGCTGTTTAAGGGTACCTTGAATTTAATAGCAGTATCAGTAGTGTACTTCCTACTAATGCCCATTGGTTGATAGGTACTTCCTGTTTATGCTCATTCGTTGAGAAGTACTTCCTGCTAATGCTCATTGGCTGGTAAGTACCTCCTACTTATTCACATGTTATCTATCAGTTAATTAGTAGGAAGTACAAAAAGGATACTTATATCTAGCTTCAATTTAAATTTAATTACAATTCACATTTTGTTATGTTTAAATATTGCTGTTTCATATGGATAATAGAGATTTTTTTGTACAATGTCTCTTTTTTTGGCCATTTTGAAATGTACATTTACATAAATTACTGTTAATAAATTGCGCACAATTGTCCCTATTCTGGCACTTCAGGCCATGGATTTTCCACAAGGCACATCACTAATGACATAACTTCTTCTTTGTAATATATATGGTTTATATATTTTTGGGAACTATAACTGCTTACATTAGAGTCTTAAGAAACAAATGCCTAATTACTAAGTTTACTCTCTATATTTACCTAAGTTGCCAGTGCAGAGACAGTTGTGCGTCCGAGGCTGGGGTTTGGTCTGATGACTGTCGAGTATCTGCTGAACAAGTTGCTCCACAGAAAACCCTGAACTGCTGTTCCCATTGCTGCATGTCCATTTAATACCATGAACTGTAAAGACAACAGCGAGGCCACAAGTCAAAAAACAGAGCTAATTTTTTTTTAATATTTATTAAAGGGACATGAAACCCAAACATTTTCTTTTTTGACTCAGACAGACCATACAATTTTAAACAAAGTTTTCAGTTGAATTCTGTTATCAGATTTGCTTCATTCCCATGGTATTCTTTGATGAAGAGATACCTAGGTAGGCGTCTGAAGCAAAACATGGCAGGAAATAATGCTGCCATCTAGTGTTCTTGCAAATGAGTGCTTCAGACTCTTTTACACATCCCTGCTTTTTAACTACAAATATAACAAGATAACAAAGAAAATTTGATAAAAGGAGTACATTAGAAAGTTGTTTAAAATTGCATGTTCTGTCTAAATCATGAAAGAAAGATTTTGAGTTTTATGTCCCTTTAAATGCCACCCCTTTAATATTCTATTGTCTAAAAGATGTGAAAAGACAGACTCTGTTTCCTAACTGAATTATTTGTCAGTGTGTTATTATAGAAGATACAAAATACCTCTGCCAAAAGATAACTTTTGTTGCAAACATGACTTATTCTAAGGAGCTGTTCAAAGCAGGAAGTTGCAGAAATCGTAGGATAAATTTCAAAATGGAAATAGAGGAGTCAATCAGATAGAATTGGTGCTTCTAATTTTTTTACATAAAATTTGAATACACTTTAAAATGTTTAGCTGGTGACAATGCCCCATTTAAATAAATTTAGGAATTCTAAATATGAATTATTATAATGGTAGGAAAGAAAATATTTGACGTCCTTAATATATTTGTGTGCCTACATTTAAAAGATACTCAGAGCTGGCTTAAGGAATTGCACTGAGAATATGCTGCCTGATTCCGGGAATAAAATGACGCCCCCAACACCCTAAACCCAACCATCCTAAAGGTAAAAGATATACATAGATATATACTAGTGACTTGGGCACTTTTATCATTTATAAGGCAAATAGATTCTCTCTATGTGCTGCCTCAGTTAATTGGGTACAATGGTCGCACGAGCACCAAATAAAACTGGCCCTGAAGATACTACAAGAAGTGTATGCTGAGTTTATAGCGCCCAACAATAAAGAATCACACTAGAACTAATTCCCCTCTTCAGGTAGTTCAGAACCTTTTAAAACAACATAAAAAATGGTTATTCATTTCTTTCAACTATACAATAAAACAATATTTATGGATAAAACAATACAAGATATTTCAGCAATACGCAACATCGCTTGCGCTCTTAAAGTAGCTCCAAAAGTTAGGAAATTAACTAAACGACAAAATTTTCTAGATCAAATATCTATTAAATATCTTAAACATTTCTCTATCATCAAAAATATATCCATAGTAGCCAATCAATAAGTATAATATAATGTAAAATCAATTCTAGAGCACACTGTAAATTTAAAAAAAAACATATATTCAGCTTTGAATAAATTCATTTTATGAAGCTTCAAATTTAACACTCAATGGCCTAGTTATCAATGTCTGTCGGACCTGATCTGACAGTGCGGATCAGGTCCGCCAGACCTCGCTGAATACGGTGACCAATACGCTCGCCGTATTCAGCATTGCACCAGCAGCTCACAAGAGCTGCTGGTGCAATGCCGCCCCCTGCAGACTCGCGGCCAATCGGCCACCAGCAGGGGGTGTCAATCAACCCGATCGTACTCGATCGGGTTGTATTGTCGCGATGTCTGTTCGCCTGCTCAGAGCAGGCGGACAGGTTATGGAGCAGCGGTCTTTGTGACCGCTGCTTCATAACTGCTGTTTCTGGAGAGCATCTACTTGTCTATATTTATCTGTTTATCTATCTATCTCTTCCTCTTTCAATCTGCTTGTTTATAGCTATATCTATCTATCTATCTATCTATCTATCTATCTCTTTCTCTCTCTATCAATCTGCATGCCTTTATCTATCTATCTATCTATCTATCTATCTATCTATCTATCTATCTGCATGCCTTTATCTGTCTGTCTATCTATCTACCCATTATCTATCTATCCATCTATCTATCTCTCCCTCTCTCGATCAATCTGCTTGCCTCTATCTATCTATCTATCTATCTATCTATCTATCTATCTATCTATCTATCTATCTCTTCCTCTATCTTTCAATCTGCTTGCCTCTATCTATCTATCTATCTATCTATCTATCTATCTATCTATCTATCTGCATGCCTTTATCTGTCTGTCTATCTATCTATCCATCCATTATCTATCTATCCATCTATCTATCTCTCCCTCTCTCGATCAATCTGCTTGCCTTTATCTATCTATCTATCTCTTCCTCTATCTTTCAATCTGCTTGCCTTTATCTATCTATCTATCTATCTATCTATCTATCTATCTTTATGAAAATGAAAGTCAAATGGATATGGGAAAACAATACCACATAGAAGGTTAAGAGAAACTTTTATTGAGTTAACTTGCACTTTCTGTTCAGATTTCAGTCCACCTATTATGTAACCTGAGTCTATAAGGTTAAATTGATGACAAATACCCTCTACATTAGAAAACATATGCAGCTCCTCATCCAGACCCAAGAACACTATCTCCAGGCTTTACCAGGCAATTCAGCTAGCTTCAGACAACTCCAAATCCTCTTTACAAACTAAATGGGAAAAGGATATCAACAAGGAAATGGAGGTCCAAGTTTGGTATATAACTCTCTCTAGTGCAGGAAAGGGATTGTTGAGTGCAGACATGTGGGAAAACTGCATTAAGACCAACTTCCGTTGGTATCTAACACCGCTGATAACCTCACACTCTACCAAAGATAGATCCAGACTTTGTTATAGAGGCTGTGGGGAGGTGGGGGACTATAGACACATGTGGTGGGACTGCACCTATTCACATAGGGTGTGGAACCGACTATCTCAGTTCTTAAGCTCTATCCTAGACAGCCCCATTAGACTTACCATGGAACAAGCACTGCTCCATGTCAGGCTTAAAGAATTTAACAAATATATTAATTTGTTTATCAGGATAACATGCACTGCCACGAGGATCTGTATAGCCCGTCACTGGAGGGAGTGTGCCCCTTCCTGGGAAGAAATCCAACACAAAATTAAATTCTATTATAATATGTCAGAACAGGCAGCATTTCTCCTGGATACCCAAGAAACCTTCCAGAAAGTATGGTATTACTGGATATTACATAATGGGTCTTAACACATTAGTCTAATAGGATAGAACCCCTCACTTGGGTGGCCCCACCCTCTGGCACATAGAGTCCCCAGAAAAGATAGGTATAACACAGATAAGTAGGAGTCATATTAACCCCACATAAAATAAACCTTTACACAAACTGGAGCAGAATGGCCAGGAGTTGTTCTCCTCTCTACACCCCATCTCTCTTTCTCCCTTTGCTTCACCTTACTCTTTTCCTCTTTCACTAATACTTTATCTAGATGACCTTTACCTTGGTAATATGCAACTAATATGGGCCTTACAGCTTCATAAAAATGCACTAAACAACTTGAATTATAGCTCAAACATGAGAATTTATATTAAAAGGACTATTGTCCCACAACGCATGACGCTATTAAAATTCTCCTGTAAGAGCGACCCTACATGCTATAACTTAGTAATTGAACGATTTATTGATTTGTATTTTGCATTGTTTTTATTACTATGTAACTTTAGAGAACCAAGATTTTTGTTCTCTTGATTTATTTTGATTCATCTTTCTTTCACACTTTGTATGTTATTATGCCTTTGTTACAAAATAATAAAAATTACTTTATCATAAATTGATGACAAATGACACAGAGGGAAATTATTAAAATCACACAGTAATCACTTATATGTAATGGTATCAGTATTGTTTTAATGTATCTCTGTTTTTTCCCCATTTAATTTTACCATCAGATTTGCATTCTCAGTGGAGGTGACCTATTTGCCGTAGGACAATATTTAATTATAATAAACCCATGTCCCAAAAGAGGACTGAAAACTTTTTATTAATTCATTTTTATATAAAGTTTAGTGCTTCTTTTGTTAGCATTATGGGCGGTTACATGTAAATCAAAGAGCCATTTGTATGATCAAGGGATTTATGTTTAAAATAAAATATATATTTTCCAGAAATGCCTTTATTACTGTCATTTTAATGGGATATAACCCAGAGCTTCTTTAGTAAAAAAAAAAATCTTAATTCAAAGTAAACATAAAAAGAAAAATATTTTGCTAAAAATAGCAAACAACCTAATTGTTTTCTTGCAAAATAAGTACTTAGAGATTCTCAGTAAAGCCCCTAACTGTAGCTAGATAAGCATGCAGATATTACACAACCTAAATTCTACTGTCACATGATTTTTGCAGCAGAAGTCCTCTTCTGATTATGGGGAATAGACTGGCTAGAGCTAATTATGGTGTCTTCTAACAACATTTCAAATGAAAAAAATATTCCTTTGCCTTCCTGTAGAGACCTCAGCCTCCTTGAAGGACTCTGACAGAAAGTAATGGACACTGCACAAATTAAGTTAAAAGTAAAGGATTAAAGGTAAAATCCTTTTAAAATGATGAATAATACATATTGCAATGATTTCTATTAAATATCACCGACTGCTTAGTGTTTTTTTTTTGTTACAACAGTGAAACAGACAGTTTTATATCCCTTTATGAACTGTAATATATTTAGATAGATGACACAAAAAAGATGGAGGTATAATAGAAATATTCCAAGTATCAATCAAATTCCAAGAGAAAGGAATTTTCAAAATAAGAGAAAGAGTACAACAACAGATTGTGTACATCACTTTGCAGTGTCAATATTAGATACAGAGAGTATCAACTCAGTAAAGAAGGTAGCTTCTGATTAAAGGGACACTATACTATAACGGTTGCTAGGCACCCAGTCGGATTTTCCATTGACTAAAACCAGGAGGGAGCTTTAAAGGGACACTAAACCCAAATTGTTTTCTTTAATGATTCAAACAGAGCATGCAATTTTAAGCAACTTTCTAATTTACTCATATAATCTTCATTCTCTTGCTATCTTTATTTAAAAAGCAGGAATTTAAAGCTTAGGTGCCGTCCCACTTTAGATTCAGCACCCTGGATAGTGTTTGCTTATTGGTGGCTACATTTACTCACCAATAAGCAAGCATAACCCAGGTTCTCAACCAAAAATGGGCTGGCTCTTAAGCTTTACATTCCTGCTTTTTAAATAAAGATAGCAGGAGAACAAAGAAACATTGATAATAGGAGTAAATTAGAAAGTTGCTTAAAACTGCATGCTCTATCTGAATCATTAAAGAAAACAATTTGGGTTTAGTGTCCCTTTAAAGCCTTTAGGACGGCATGGAAAGTCCTACCTTTTTTGGCAATGGAAAATCTGACTGGGTGGCGTGCCTAGCACCGTAGGCAATCCTGCATCATCCAATCCCAGGGTTGAAATCACGTGATTGCATTGACTATTGCGTGATTTCCTTTTCCAAGCAAATGTTTACATCGGAACTTCGCATGCCCCCAGCGTGAAGGGAGTTGAATACAATGAGATCTTATCGGTCATTTGCCGGAATACTTTGAGTACACTGTACCCTTTAAGTAGTAAATTGTATTCCAACGGAAAAGTTTTATCACAGAATTTATAAGCAAAAATATGAATAGACAAAGAGATTCTATTCCAATCCATTAGCAAAACTGCAGTAATTTGTTGTCATTCCAATCAATTACAAACAGATGACAATACAATGTTTTGACTTTCTATTTCTACAACCTTAAAGGGACACTAAACCCAATTTTTTTCTTTCATGATTCAGGTAGATAATACAATTTTAAACAACATTCCAATTTGCTTATATTATCTAATTTGCTTCATTCTTTAGATATCCTTTATTGAAGACATAGCAATGCACATGTCTAAGCCAATCACATGAGGCATCTATGTGCAGCACCCAATCAGCAGCTACTGCGCCTATCTAGATATGCTTTTCAGCAAAGAATATAAAGAGAATTACGCAAATTAGATAATAGAAGTCAATTAGAAAGTTGTTTAACATTGCATGCTTTACCTGAATCATGAAATAAAAAAATGTGGGTTTTATGTCCTTTTAAATGGACATTACTTGTAATATAGGCTTTTATAAGGAATATAATTATTAGTTTAGTGTATAAAAATATTAGCGCTATTGTGCACTAACATCGTTCAAGTGCATTCAATAGGGTTTTTATTTTTGCACTCATATAACAAAATACTATTTTACCTCTCAAGCTAAAACCTAGGTTGCTCTAACATCAAACTTTAGTGTCACATTTATTTCTTGTCAATAAATTATGGCTGCTTCCAATAACATATTTTGGCTCCTTTATGTAATAACAGATAATAACAGATATGATCAATTTCTGGTTTAATAAAAAGTTAAAATAGCTTAAAGGGATATGAAACAAATTTTTTTCCCATTCATGTTTAAGATAGAGCATTCAATTTTAAACAACGTTACAATTTACTTCAATTAGCTTAAGTCCTGTGGTATTCTTTGTTGAAGGAGCCAATTTGCATTACAGGTAACTAGTTGATCACATTGGGTGAACTAGACCACTAAGGTGAACTCCTGAGCCTACATAGGTATTCTTTTCAACAAAGGACACCAAGAAAACAAAGCAAATTAAATAATAGAAGTAAATTGGAAACTTGTTTAAAGTTGTAAGCTCTATCGGAGGGATAAAATATTTTTACGGGTTTCATGTCCCTTTAATCACAATTATAATCTATGTAACTTGGTAAATAAAATCATCAACATGCACATTTATAATTGTAATCTTTTTTTGACAATTCAAAATGTTAATCCTAAAATGATACAAAACGTTATAAAACTGTTACTTGCACACGTTAAAGGTTAAAGGTACAGTAAATGCTTTACGATTCTAATGTAAAGTAATCAACCTGTTTCTTAAAGGAACAGTAAATTCAAAATTAAACTTGAATTGATTGGACAAAACACAACATTTTAAACAACTTTCCAATTTAATTCTGTTATTAATTTCACTTTAAGGAACATGAAACCCCCCAAAAAAAATTCATGATTCAGATAGAGAATACCATTTCAAACAACTTTCTAATTGACTTCTATTATCTAATCTGTTTCTTTCTCTTGGAATAATTTGTTGAAGGAGCAGCAGTGCGCTACTGGTTTCTAACTGAACACATGGGTGAGCCAATCACAATCAATATATATATGCAGGCACCAATCAGCAGCTAGAACCTAGGTTCTTTGCTGCTCCTGAGCTTTCCTAGATAAACCTTTCAGCAAAGGATAACAAGAGAAGGAAGCAAATTAAACAATAGAAGTAAATTAGAAAGTTGTTTAAAATTATATTCTCTATCTGAATCATGAAATAAAAATTTGGGGTTTCATGTCCCTTTAAATTTCTTGGTATCCTTTGTTAAAAAGTAGTCCTAGGTGAGCGCATTAGCGTATTTGTGTATTTAGACATCTGGCAGAAGTGTTTGCAACAATGTTTATGGCAATTTTTATACATTGTTGCAAATACTACCATACTACTGCCATAGACACATGCCCACTCCTAAGCTTCCATAGGCTCTTCAAATAAGGATACCAAGCAAAATTGATAATAAAAGTAAATTGTTTAAAATTGCTAAACATTTAGTGCTAGATTTCAAGTGTGGCGCTAATTTATTGCGCACCCGTTTACGGGCATGCGATAAATAACCAGCCATTACAAGTGGCTGATTATTACTATTGCAAAAATGAAGAAAATTAGATAATAGAAGTATATTAGAAAGTTGTTTAATTACACGCTCTATCTGAATCACGAAAATTTAATTTTGACTTTACTTTCCCTTTAAGCACATTAAACAAGCATTGTGTAACTATACAAATTGTTAAAATAAAAAATGACTCTTTTGCTTAAGTTTTGTTAGAAATGAATCAGCACATAAATTCCTCCAGTTCTGTACAGAATGACAGACAAGCATTTTTTTTGTCATTGAGTGAAGGTTGCATTTGTGAACATCATGACCTTTATCAGCTTTCATGATTATGTTTTGTTCATAATTATATTTTAAAATGCTCTTTTGATACTTCGGAGTACAGTTTTGGAATACAGCACGTCAAACCATTATCCTCTTGGTAAAAGAGGGTTAATGAATCATGGAATAGATAATTTATGAGATACTTATGTGATTTTTCAATGTCAAGCCTTTCTTGTATGGATATTATCCAATTTCTTTTCTAAATAGGTGATACATATTTTTTAGCACAATGTGCATTTTTCCTTAGTAGAACAAAAATTAAAAGTCTGGAGTTTAATTTTAGAACTTCAATAAACTTTCATATGTATTATTTCACTTGAAGATAATATTAAAGGGACATCAAAACCAACATTTTTCTTATATGATTCAGATACAACATACAATTTTAAAACCTTTCCAATTTGCGTTTATTGTCTTATTTGCTTAATTCTCTTGGTATCCATTGTTGAATGAGCAGTAATGCACTAATGGGACAAGAGTCCAATGTAAGTCATTTTAGAATAAATATAGAAATAAGGTCCTGACAAGGCTGGAACTTCCAAATGTATGTATCTGTTGAAAGACATGGTGCAGCAGTGGTGTAAGATTAAACATATTTAAATTTAGGCTTAGTGGGTCTTTTAATTAAGATTTTGAATATATATTTAACATCTTCATAACAAACATAAGCCTTTTTTTATATAGAATGTCTCTTCTCCAAAAGGGTCTAAAGGTCTATGGGGCTGATTTAACAACTGGCGGGCGGACAAAATTCGATGTAGCGAATCATGTCTGCCCGACATCGCTGAATGCCAACAGGATACGCTGTCGGCATTTAATACTGCACAAGCATTTCTAGTGAAATGCTTGTGCAATGCCGCCCTCTGCACATTCACGGCCAATCAGCCGCTAGCAGGGGGTGTCAATCAACCCGATTGTATCTGATCAGAATAATTGCAGTCTGCCACCTCTAGTTATGGAGCAGTGGTCTTACGAACGCTGCTTCTTAACCTCTGTTTCTGGCAAGCTGGAAACTACTGGGGTAGATTGCAGCATCCGCTGCTTAATAAATCTACCCCTATGTGAATATGACATTCCTGATTGGCTCACTGGCATGTATTTAGCTCATGGGCAGAAGTGCATTGCCTATCATGAAAATAATTTAACTATGGCCCCTAGTTATCAAGCCGTCAACCTCAAATACACTGGAATTCCGCAGCGTATTTGTGGCGAGGCTGATTTGCCTAAGTTATCAAGCCCTTTACACCGGCAAAAGTAGAATTTTGTGACGTAAGCTTCGATCCGCCGGACTCAGTCCGACACAGATCGATTCTTACGTCACTCCAGATGTTCCGCACACAAGTTCGGCACAATCTGACTACTTTTGCTAGTTATCAAAAAACTAGCAGGTACGCTCGGCACTTTTCCGGCCCAGCATACCTGGTTTTCAAACCGCCGCCCTGGAGGCGGCGGATCCCATAGGAATCAATGGGAGTCTGACCATAGCGAAAGTTCATGTTCGCTGCTGCCCGACATCCCATTGATTCCTATGGGAGCTGTCTACACCTAACACCCTAACATGTACCCCGAGTCTAAAAAGCCCTAATCTGCCCCCCCTACACCGCCGCAACTAAATAAATTTATTACCCCCTAAACCGCCGCTCGCGGAGCCCACCGCAAGCTACATTATACATATTAACCCCTAATCTGTCCCCCTCTACACCGCAGCAACTAAATAAAGTTATTAACCCCTAAACCGCTGCTCCCGGACCCCGCCGCCACTTATATTAAACTTATTAACCCCTAATCTGCCCCCCCTACACCGTCGCCACCTATAATACATTTATTAACCCCTATCCTGCCCCCCCTACACCGCCGCAACCTATAATAAATTTATTAACCCCTATCCTGCCCCCCTACACCGCTGCAACTATAATGAAATTATTAACCCCTAAACCTAAGTCTAACCCTAACCCTAACACCCCCCTAACTTAAATATTAATTAAATAAATCTAAATATTATAACTCTTATTAACTAAATTAATCCTATCCTAATATAGCTACAATATAAATAATAATTATATTGTAGCTATCTTAGGATTTATTTTTATTTTACAGGTAACTTTGTATTTATTTTAGCTAGTTAGAATAGTTATTAAATAGTTATTAACTATTTAATAACTACCTAGCTAAAAGAAATACAAAATTACCTGTAAAATAAATCCTAACCTAAGTTACAATTAAACCTAACACTACACTATCATTAAATTAATTAAATAAATTAGCTACACATAACTACAATTAAATACAATTAAATAAACTAACTAAAGTACAAAAAATAAAAAAAATAAGTTACAAACATTTCAAAAATATTACAACAATTTTAAGCTACTTACACCTAATCTAAGCCCCCTAATAAAATAACAAATCCCCCAAAATGAAAAAATGTCCTACCCTATTCTACATTAAAAAGTTAACAGCTCAATTACCTTACCAGCCCTTAAAAGGGCCTTTTGCGGGGCATGCCCCAAAGAAAACAGCTCTTTTGCCTGTAAAATAAAAATACAACCCCCCCAACATTAAAACCCACCACCCACATACCCCTACTCTAACCCAAACCCCCACTCTAACCCAAACCCCCCTTAAATAAAGCTAACACTACCCCCCTGAAGATCATCTTACCTTTAGCCGTCTTCAGCCAGCCGACCACCGATGGAACCGAAGAGGAGATCCGGAGCGGCAGAAGTCATCATCCAAGGAGTGCTGAAGAAGTCTTCCATCCGACTGAAGTCATCATCCAAGGGGCGCTGAAGAAGTCTTCCATCCGATTGAAGTCATCATCCAGGTGACGGCTTTAATCTTTATCCATCAGGAGCGGAGACGGAGCCATCTTCAGACAAGCCTACGCGGAGCCATCTTCTTCCACCGACGACTGAACGACGAATGACGGTTCCATTAAGTGACGTCATCCAAGATGGCGTCCCTCGAATTCTGATTGGCTGATAGGATTCTATCAGCCAATCGGAATTAAGGTAGGAAAAATCTTATTGGCTGATCCAATCAGCCAATCAGATTGAGCTCGCATTCTATTGGCTGATTCCGATTGGCTGATAGAATCCTATCAGCTAATCGGAATTCGAGGGACGCCATCTTGGATGACGTCACTTAAAGGAACCGTCATTCGTCATTCAGTCGTCGGTGGAAGAAGATGGCTCCGCGTAGGCTCGTCTGAAGATGGTTCCGCTCCGGATGTATGAAGATTGAAGACGCCGCCTGGATGATGACTTCAATCGGATGGAAGACTTCTTCAGCGCCCCTTGGATGATGACTTCAGTCGGATGGAAGACTTCTTCAGCGCCTCTTGGATGATGACTTCTGCCGCTCCGGATCTCCTCTTCGGTTCCATCGGTGGTCGGCTGGCTGAAGACGGCTAAAGGTAGGATGATCTTCAGGGGGTAGTGTTAGGTTTATTTAAGGGGGGTTTGAGTTAGCGTAGGGGTGTGTGGGTGGTGGGTTTTAATGTTGGGGGGTTGTATTTTTATTTTACAGGCAAAAGAGCTGTTTTTTGGGGGGCATGCCCCGCAAAAGGCCCTTTTAAGGGCTGGTAAGGTAATTGAGCTGTTAACTTTTTAATGTAGAATAGGGTAGGGCGTTTTTTTATTTTTGGGGATTTGTTATTTTATTAGGGGGCTTAGATTAGGTGTAAGTAGCTTAAAATTGTTGTAATATTTTTGAAATGTTTGTAACTTATTTTTTTATTTTTTGTACTTTAGTTAGTTTATAATTAATTTAATGATAGTGTAGTGTTAGGTTTAATTGTAACTTAGGTTAGGATTTATTTTACAGGTAATTTTGTATTTCTTTTAGCTAGGTAGTTATTAAATAGTTAATAACTATTTAATAACTATTCTAACTAACTAAAATAAATACAAAGTTACCTGTAAAATAAAAATAAATCCTAAGATAGCTACAATATAATTATTATTTATATTGTAGCTATATTAGGGTTTATTTTAAAGGTAAGTATTTAGTTTTAAATATGAATAATTAATTTAATAAGAGTAATATTATTTAGATTTATTTAATTAATATTTAAGTTAGGGGGGTGTTAGGGTTAGACTTAGGTTTAGGGGTTAATCATTTTATTATAGTGGCGGCGGTGTGGGGGGGCATGATAGGGGTTAATAAATGTATTATAGGTTGCGGCGGTATGGGGGGGCAGGATAGGGGTTAATAAATTTATTATAGGTGGCGACGGTGTAGGGGGGGCAGGATAGGGGTTAATAAGTTTAATATAGGTGGCGGCGGGGTCCGGGAGCAGCGGTTTAGGGGTTAAACAATTTATTTAGTTGCGGCGGGGTCCGGGATCGGCAAAATAGGGTTTAATAAATTTATTATAGGTGGCGGCGGTATAGGGGGGGCAGGATAGGGGTTACTAGGTATTATGTAGGTGGCGGTGGGCTCCGGGAGCGGTGGTTTAGGGGTTAATAACTTTATTTAGTTGCGGGGGGCTCCGGGAGCGCTGGTATAGGGGGTAGAACAGTGTAGTTAGTGTGGGTGCTTAGTGACAGCTTGTCAATAAAGCTGTAAAAAAGCCGAAGAGCAGCGAGATCGGATGAGTGATAACTATCACAGTCCGCTGCTCATCGCCCCGTACTTGGTGCGCGGCTTTTTGACAGCTTTATTGATAACTTTGGCGAGCGTATTCAGGTCCGCGGCTGCGATGGTAGGCGAGCTTAGGCGGGCGTATTGGGGCCGGCGAAGGCAGGTAAGTAGACACGTTGATAACTAGAGGCCTATGTCTCTAACCCCTTTGATGGGACAAAAGACAAAAGGCATTAACTAGAATGCATCTTCAGATTACATTCAGAGGAACAGAAGGAATGTTATCCTCAACAAATAAGAGTAGAACACATCTCTAAATATCAATTTTATCTCAAACAGGGAAGGGACAGTGAACCCTTAGGGGCCGATTATTTAAAGGCTCGCCAATCCTTCTATTTCCCTTGTAAATTATATAAAGCTACTTTTTACGTTGAACACAGGGTGTCTCGCTATGGGGCCTATGCTGAATTTCATATTGGAAGGAGATGCATACATTATAAAACTGAACAATTAAAATTGTAATTTAAAAATTAAACAAAACAAATAATTGAACCATTCACACAAACATACACAGGAAAAAAATGTATTGTTAAGGTACATCAAAAATTGTAATAAAATTACAAAAATCGTATTTCATCACAAACGTAAAATTGTTTTATAAATTACACAGGAATAAATCATATTAAATATGTTCAGTGTAAATCATAATTTAAGTACACTGAATGTGCAAAAAAATACACAAACATTTGTACTTATAAGTACAAAATACAAAGCGTAAGTGTTGTTTTATTGTAAAATGGGCTGACATGGGCGTATATGAAATTGTTTCTCTCATCCCAGCATAATTCTGTAAAGAGGATTTGGCACTACAGATCTCACTGTTTTTTTATCACAAACTAAAGGTGGTAAACTTTTCTCAAAACACTCAAAATACTTATAACCCTGATAGATAAACACATGCATACCAAAATATTGGTGATTGTAAGATGCTATACGCAGAAAACAGTGTAACGTGATTTATATTGGTTGCAGGATTTAATTTTTAAAGTGTGCCCCCTGCTCAATGCTAACTTCACCCAACACATCAAAGTTTCCCTATCTAGCTAGCTCCATTAATTTCTAAAGGAGACATCTAGCCACTCGTAGGAACTACTACATTTTTAAGATAATTCCACCAGGGCAGCCCCTGCGAGGGTCGGTGTGAAAAACAACATCTGATCTGGCGAAGTTTAGATAATCGTCCCCATGGTGATCCCTTTTAAAATACTAAAATACTGATTGTTAATTGTAAAAACATTATAGTGAGGTTAAATTGAATTAGAAATGCTTTTAACACAGTGTCTATCAGAACAGCGTGAATACAACAGTTTTCGAGAAATTTGTAATACGATAAATGGAACATATTCAAGATTTTATTGAATCTACGAGTATTGCTGTGAATACAGATGTTTTCATTTTTACTTTTGCATTCTTCATCTACATCTAAGATCGTGCACTTATCGTACTACCAATATTTTAAATGAATTACATAAAGAGCGGTGAAGTCTCATGAATAGACAATTGTTACAAGCTGAAAAGTAGATATTTTGAAGTTCTTAAAAGATTTGAATTGCAATTCACTTGTCCGAAGTGGAGTTGGCAGGATATCATTCCCTGTTAATAGGTCCAATATTGACAATTTGTGTCTTCAGTTTTGTATTTATCCATCATTCAAGGTTACATTTCTCTATCTCAGTGGTTGTATTGGAGTTGTATGCGATTGCTTACTCTCCCCCTTATGTTTTGAAGGTTATGAAATGAAAACTCACTGAAGGGTGACAGATTGCAAGCAGAGAATTTCTGGATGCTTAATGCAAATTACCTACTGTCTTGGCACATACACTATGCAGATTGTCTCCCACCCCACCTCCCTTAAAAATCTCCTATGACTCGATAAGTTGTTAGTACTGAATATCAAATACTATCAAGATGGCTTTTAACATGTCACGCTCTGGTTACCGACACATAATGAATCAGCAGGAAAGGAGATTTCTAGAGGGAAAAAAGTACATTATTAAAAGAAGGTTAATAATAAAAAAAAAAAACGATTCTCCTTTTTTTAAAGGTTGCAAAAGTGAAACCGCTCTAAAAGTACATTTCATTAAATTTAATGCCACAGCATGTGACAAAAAAATGGAAGCACTCTATAAAAGGGAATTCCCACTAAACTAATGTTTACTGACAGCAATTTTTTTTTAAGCGCTGATAAGTGCAGTCAAATATATATTTTTTTATTCTTAAAAGAGTCTTTTCCTAATCTGTTTAGCACAGGTTAATCGAAAGCAAAATCAACATGCCCCCCCAGATTTGTTTTAATAAAATGGATAATAGATAATGCAGAAAAACATCTCTTTGTCTTCTTGTTTTTATTTGCATTTTTATAACTATATATAGTTAACAATATTACAAAAAGGGAAAACTCATGTTTACTTTTTCATAAATACATTTTTTGGAATATATTAAGGGATATATTTTAACTTGTTTTTTTTATATAAATACTTATAAATTGAAACTGAAATGCACATCAACAGAATGTTCAGTAACTTGCTATTTTGTATTTTTCCATACCCGCAGCTCACAACAGAGATGTTATTTTATTTTAACCTTTTGCAGGTGCCAGTTGGTGAAGCTGCACATTTTTATACTGGGTGCAGCCATCTTAGTTCTCAAGAATTATTGGACCTTGTGACAATAGTGGCTTTTTTCATAGATGTATAGCACAATCAGAATAGTGAGAGCACCACAATTTTCAGCAGGTGAAAGGTTTAATGCAATGTTTTGGACCTACATGGTCCTTAATCATGCATGATTAAGGACCATGTAGGTCCAAAACGTTGCATTTGTTTGTGGTCTTAAGGTTCTCCAATAAACCTTTCACCTGCTGTAAATTGTGGTGCTGTCACTATTCTACATTTTAAGTTTTCAATAGAAACATTTCCAAATACACATGTATTTGTATCTAGTGAAAGTTATGGTGATTTCAGCGTCAGCTTTTAAAGTGCACAAAGCATATATACATATGCCTTGTACACCTTGATTTAAACACCATGCTATTTCAGAAAGCATATATTGTTTTGGAGATCTCAATTTTTGTCACGAGCTTGTGTAGTGTTGTACTGATACTTTGGGGCATATTTATCAAGCTCCGAATGGAGCTTGATGCCCCATGTTTCTGGTGAGCCTGCAGGCTCGACAGAAACAGCAGTAATGAAGCAGCGGTCACAAAGACCGCTGCTCCATAACCTGTCCGCCTGCTCTGAGCAGGCGAACAGACATTGCCGGAAATCAACCTGATCGAGTATGATCGGGTTGATTGACACCCCCCTGCGATTGGCCGCGAGTCTGCAGGGGGCGGCGTTGCAATGCTGAATACGGCGAGCGTATTGCTCGCCGTATTCAGCGAGGTCTGTCGGACCTGATCCGCACTGTCGGATCAGGTCTGACAGACCTTGATAAATATGGGCCTTTGTCTACAGTGAACAGTGACACATTTTACTAGACGCATTTATGATAACACATATGTATTTAATAAATGTTTCTTTTCAAAACTGAGATGCATTTGTGTACAATTTCAGTTTAGAGTTTTATGTAACTTTAAGTTATGGGAAAAAAAATGAAAGTTTAAAGAAAAAGAAACATAATTAACCAATCTGGATTTTTTGCTTTCTTTCTTCTATACATATCAAGTAAGAATGGGCAATGCTCATAGGTACTGTGCACACCATAGATCTATAATAGACACAGTAGTGAGTGCTAGGGAAATTCTTTTCACTTTCTATAATATAAATAATATTACTGTGCAGAGCTGTTGGTTCCATTTTTACAGGTCATTTTCTGCAAGTTATTTCAACTTTTATTTCAGCCTAATTCTGATAGAATTCATTCACATTCCAAAGCGTTTGATCAGTAGTTACCTCCCAATTAATACCCATTTCCTACTCTGCCAGGTGAATGATTAGGCTTGCCAACCCACACAATTTGAGCACAAGAATTCTCAGCCGGTCTCTCACCTTATGCCCCTCCTGCTCAACTACCATTACATTTTGGCCAGTCAAGCGGCAGCACAGCTATATGCAGAATTCACCCATTCGTTTTCCATAATGATGCTATTAGGCAGATCTAATCAATTTCAAAGGGCTCTGGTCCTCTGTGGCAGATCAGTGCTGCCTAGGCACATTAAGGAAGAGAGACAAGATGCTAAGGGACAGTCAAGTGCAGGAAAACATGAATGTAAAGAAGAGTGCACATATAAAAGTTACTCTTTGTGTGTCTTAATTAGATTTTACATTTCAAGTTTTTTTTTTAATTTTTATTAATAGACACAGAAATTATCTGGTGACTGAATTTGTAAAAAAGAATTTAATCAGAAAAAAATATATAATTGTTGTGAAAGAGTAGTATTTAAAGGGACAGTTTAACCCCTTTAATGGGCATGATGCGCTATAGCTTGTCATGCACATCACAACCTGCAGGCGCATGACGAGACATTTTCATCATGCAGGTGGATCGCGGTTAAAATGCTGTTTTCGACGATCCCCCTGCACTACAGGCCGGGATAGTTGGTGGCCTAGTGTGTGGAAATCCCAGGCTTCATGGGAATGCTGGTGACGTCACAAAGGGGCTGAGCCAGGAAGCTCAGTGTAGCTGCTAGGCAGCTGGATGGTGGGAAGTTTTTCAAACCTCTCTATCTCAGCTCCCATAGCGGCTACAAACCTCGAAAACCCCTCATTTGAAAGATATTGGAGCAGTACAAGACAGTGGATGTTTTACAAAATAAAGTAAAATAAAACACATTGGGAATTTGCTTGGGAATGGAATATTACATACATAATAAAAAAAATCTAGTATGCCTAGAGACCCCCAATAAAGTTAATTTTTTAGTAAGGAAGTCCCTCTCTTAAAAAAATAAATATATTTTGTCTATATAGTCAGGTGATTACTGTAGTAACAGTGAACACCTTGCAAGAAAAAAAGTGCTTTTATTTCTGTACGGAACAATGGAGCCTCTCTGGGCTGGACTGGTAATTCAGACCAGCCCTGGAAATTTGTGTAGACCTGCTCCAGTCCTGCCCCCCGACTCCAGGAGAGCACTCTCACTTTCAAAAGCCGGGTAGCCAGGGTGCTAGTGACAGATAGAATACAAGTAACAAAAACTTGCACTCGCTGGTCTTATTTCAAAACACACTTTACTGTGACGTTTCGGAGATAAAGAATCCCCTTCCTCATACGTCTGAGGAAGGGGATTCTTTATCTCCGAAACGTCACAGTAAAGTGTGTTTTGAAATAAGACCAGCGAGTGCAAGTTTTTGTTACTTGTATATGTATATGTATATGTATATATATATATATATATATATATATATATATATATATACACACACATATATATATATATATATATATATATATATATATATATATATATATATATATATATATGTTTTTTGATAACTTTAGTATGTGCTCCTTGATAAAGGTTCCCTGCTATAGCAAAATGTTCAGGAATTTTTCGAGCTACAGTTTGACAATATTTTAATTTACTTAAATAATAAATATTTTTTTTATTAAAGAGTCCTGTGAGCACATATCCATACTTACAACTGTTCTAGTATTGTACATAAATAAAAATAAAATTTAGTCCATGCTCATAGGTCTTGAGAACATGTAATCTGCCACAATAAGACGCGTATAGACACATGAAACATTGTTCCTATCATTTATAAACTCTGCAGTGTATCCACCAGTGAGCCAGTGATGCCTTTTAAAAGGGTTCTGGAGAATGGGGTTGCACCCTAGAACAAATCACTGCCACCATACCGCCTGCTTTTTGATGCCCGCAGCCTGTTTTTATTTATCTACCAGCAGAATTTTTTTCAACCTGATGCTGGAAACAAAAAGTCACAGAATTGCGTGGTCTAAAGAGTGGTTAAATAGGCATGCACATGCAGAATGGTTGACTTAAGAGGAGCCAAAGTACCTTGGCATGCCTAGTTTGCTGTAAGCACTGGTTTCTTTTCCCTGTGCCTTTCACTTGCAAACTGCCTGTTCTACTATTACTTTACACACACTCCCTAATTGTTTTTTTTACCAAATTACAAGCAAAAATAAACAGACACAGCAAGGGTTCAAGGTGTCCCCCTGTTAAAAATATGTATAAATGGGTAAAGCCTGTGTTCTGCTAAAAGGATCAATTTTGAAAGTGTATATAACAGGTACAATGGATATTGGCTCTCTGTTTGCATACATAATATTTAACAATAAAGTAGAAACAAACTTAAAAGTACTGGTCATCCTTTTAACATTACCATTGATATCACTTAACCAATTTTATTGCCCTAACTGTTTATTCCACTCAGGAAGTCCAATAAAGAGTAAAGTTTAAACTATTTGTATATTAGGTTAAGAAAACTTACAGCAGGTTTCCTCTTTGTCTCTACTTCATCATTGTAGAGAGTTTAGCAGGTGTGGCCCCAGAATCTCTCCCCTTACTGATTTACTTGAATTGGGAGGCTCCTGCAAAATGCATCTAAAAGTACCTAGTATGTATTGTCACGCTGGCAGTGGCTGCCTCCCTCACCCTCTTCCCTCCTTCCTGCGTACAGTTACCTAGGACACTGTGAGGAAGTGATGGGGAAGCGGGAGGTCACAGTGTCACCTTTCACTTATTCCCAGGCAGCCGAGCCAGCAGTAGAGATTTCGGAGGCCCCTCCTCCTTCCACCCCCAGCCGGATCAATAGCAGGTGCAGCACCTATCTCCTGCCTGCATACAGCGACCGTGAGATCGCAAGAAGTGGAGGATTCCCAGTCTGTCTCACAGCTGCTGTATGCAGGTTTGTACACCTGGTGCAGGGTTTTACGGTGCATAACAGCAGCATAAGTGAGGCCCAGTCCACCCCTGCTGACAGGCAGGGCAGGTAGTGCAGAGGCAGATTTCCCCCCAACCCATAACAAGGATGCCGCTACTTATTTATTAAGTAAGTTGAGTTGAGCTCTGTGTGCTGGGCCGCTTGTGCGTGTTAAGCTCCTCCCTGTGCTGCAACTCCACTCCCTCACCTGCTCACTATGCAGGAATCTTTCTGCTAGGGTGGCCCACCGGGATTTTTCCCGGTGTCCCGGCGGCCCAATCTGGCCCTGGAGCATCTCTAAACTATATTATAACCACCAAAAGCCTGTATGGGTTCCTATTTCACATGTGGCTACCCTTGATGACAATTTAGTAATCACAGAAATAGCAGTGGTCACTGGGCTATTTTCAATATTATTTACTAAAATCTAAGCAGAAATTATAATTTTTTTTACAGTTTTTGCCACAGCTTTCTCACATGCCATGAATTATAAATATAATAATAATATATTGTGAATCCTTGGCTTGCTGAAAAAAAACAATATATAATTTGTGTGGGTCATTTGCTGAAATTTGACCTACAATAGGGTTTAAATGTAGGTAGCAAAAAAGCCCAAAATTGTCTCAACACTTGATTGTAAAAAAGGCTTAGCAGCGAAAGGGTTAAAGGGATATGAAACCCAAACATTTTCTTTTGTGATTCAGACAGAGCATCTGAATTGTGAAAGAAAAAAATTGGGTTCATATCCCTTTAATATAAAATGTTTACTTATGTGTAGTAAAACAACTTTGCAAAATACTCTCATTATTTATTTTGTCATCTTTTCATTTCCTTTAACTCTGTGTATCTTTGTTTAGATACTTCTCTTTCTTATGGATGACAGAAATTGTGTTGATTAGTGTCCCTATAATTGAGCAATTTAATATAGAAAATATTAGGACAACTAGCTAGAGGAGTTTTATTATAAGTATGACATTATTCTAACTATATAATCTACAGTAACCTTTATTAGAGCTGCAATGAGCCTCAAAGAATAAATCAAAAAGATAAAGTACAATTTTCCTTACACATTTAAAGGGACATAATGCTAAAAAAATTAATATATATATATATATACCGTTTCAAACTCGAATAAATCATTTTGCAATATGTCTCTATTAGCAGAAATGCATTTAGTAAAATCCGTCACTGTTTCACCAGCATGCATACATATGCTTGTGCCCCCTGCAGGATTAAAAAATGGTGCCTTCTCGGAAAGTCAGAGGTGGCTTGTATGATGCAAATTAATGGCTAGATTACTAAGTAGTACGCTATTGTTTTTTTTCCCGCTCACGCAAACTTTTTATCCGGGCAGGTTAGCACGAGTATTAAAAGTGTTAAAAGTATTAAAAGTTGTAAGTGTGAGAGCAAAACCCAATGTGTGCTAACTTCAGGACATCGGATATATTGATAGCGTTAACATTATTAACATTAACATTTCTTATCCGACAACTCAGCTATGCATAAAATCTCAATACAAGTCCAAAATAACCTTGAACTTTTCTTAAAGGGATATGAACCTTCAAATTTTTATTTGCATATAAACATTTGCTATTTAAAGGGATAGTCTACTTGAAAATTGTATTGTTTAAAAAGATAGATAATCCCTTTGTTAAACATCTCCCAGTTTTGCATAACCAACACTGTTATATTAATACACTTTTTACCTTGGTGCTTATCTTGTATCTTATATAAGTGCTTTTTACAAACTTGTATTTCAGCCATATATAACCTTCTTTTGGGATAGATATGTTCTGATTACCCATTGATAAAGATACCAATTGGTATCGAAACGTTTGGGAGATTTGTCATTTGATGCTGGATACCTAATAAAGGATTTTTGAATAAGACCGGAGAGTGAAGCGTTTCTCTACCTTTAGGGGTTGAACGGATATTGCTATATATATATATATATATATATATATATATACACAGAGATGGGTAAATTATCACTATAGTTTACTAGTCAGGGTTTGAACGTTACTAGCTCAGAGGGAAAAAGTTACTCATCCACTCAGTTAAAAATAGAAAAAAGTCAAATTTTTTACTCATCCGCTGCAATTTCAAACTCATCTAGTACTAGTGGATTTGTGCAAATTTCAAACCCCTGTATAGATTTGTGTCTGAGTGTGTATATATATGTATGTATGTATGTATATATATATATATATATTCATTCATTAAACCCATGAACATCTATTGTTTAAAAAACAAAACAAAACTGTAGTATGTATTAAAATTCCCCCCTATTGATGCAACCATGAATTATATTGACTTAATGTCCCTTTAAGGTCAGTATATCACTCTTTGTGTGTTCATACCTCCACAAATAATAATTGCTTTCATTAGAGATATCAATGATAAAGTTCTTGCTCAATTATAGTAGAGACGTTGAATGTATTTTATTCTCACAAGACTGGATCTTCATCTCGTGGCCAAAACACTCCCTTAGCGAGAGGAGTGCTCAGTAGGGAAATATTAATTACCAGCTATAAATCTGATAAAGCCTGCAGCTTTGTCTCCGCTGTGGGATACTGCAGAATAATCACCATGAATCTGCTATTCAATTTTTGGGGAATATGTTGTAGATTATTGAACGTTGACAGCAGAATGCAGTAAAATGAAAAGCATTTTGGTATCTTGAAGAATTCCAATGAGTTTTTCTTGATGATTCGGAAAATAAATAACAAGTACCTAGGGAAGGCAATATTTCTGGCAAATGTTTTTTAATTCTAGTTTGTCTGAAATGTACAAGTCGTAAAACCTCCTACAACTATTGGTAGTAAATCTGATCTTTTGTTGTACATTATATTGAGAGTAGACGTTTATGATCATGAATTTATTTTTCTAAAGTTTAAAAAGAATCAAAAATATTAAAGGCAATAAAAGTATTTGTGTACATTTTAAATATGTTTTGTATAGTACAATTTTATGTATTAGTAAATGGGCTATAAATTGTATAACTACGAGCTGTATGTTGGTTATTTGCATTTAGATGGCTGTAAAAATATGCTTTTTGCACAATACAGAATTTGTTCATATTTCAAATGCACTTCCCAATACTTTCCAGTGTTATTACCTAAATATAAACAAATATGGACAACTAAAAGTTAAATTATAAGTTACACACGTCTGGTTTTGTTGATGTACCACTAGGGCTGGTGCTCCTATAAGGCAGACCAGTAAATCACCCTGGGGCGCCCCTTTGGAGGAGGCAAAATCACAATGCAACAGGGCACAGAAAAAATGGTGTGTTTTTTTTCATTAATGTCTTGCCAAAATTGGCCGTTTGAGAAGAAGGAGGGAAAGGGAGCACCTTTGCACTTAAAGGGACATGAAACACAATTTTTTTAATTTCATGATTAAGATAGAGGATACCGTTTAAAACAACTTTCCAATTTACTTCTATTATCTAATTTGCTTAATTATCTTGGCATCCTTTGTTGAAGAAGCAGCAATTCATTACTAGAAGCTAGCTGAATGAATCGAGTGAGTCAATAACATGAGGCATATATGTGCAGCCACCAATCAGCAGCTCCTGAGCCTGCCTATGTATCCTTTTCAACAAAGGAAAGCAAGGGAACAAAATGAATTAGATAAAAGAAGTAAATTGGAAAGTTGTTTGAATTCACATGTTTTATCTGAATAATGAAAGAAAAAAAATGTGGGTTTCATGTCCCTTTAAAAAAGTGTGTTTTTGTTGTTTTATAGTATGAGTGAAAGGGAGTCTGCTATGCTGCACCACCAATGCTATGGACACGTGTTTGTACACTCTCTCCACAAGGGCAATACTCTTTATAAAGTCAACTTGCTGGACCTAAGTGTAGGTAACAATATCCTGACAACTCTGGAATGCCCCAGAACTCCAAGGGCCTTAAGACACCTCTGATTCTAGCTTGCCTCAGAACACCAAGGGCCTTGAGACACCTCTGATTCTAGCTTGCCTCAGAACACCAAGGGCCTTGAGACACCTCTGATTCTAGCTTGCCTCAGAACACCAAGGGCCTTGAGACACCTTTGATTCTAGCTTGTCTAAGAACCCCAAGGGCCTTGAGACACCTTTGATTCTAGCTTGCCTCAGAACACCAAGGGCCTTGTGACACCTTTAATTCTAGCTTGCCTCAGAACACCAAGGGCCTTGAGACACCTTTCATTCTAGCTTGTCTCAGAACCCCAAGGGCCTTGAGACATCTCTGATTCTAGCTTGCGTCAGAACACCAAGGGCCTTGGGACACCTCTGATTCTAGCTTGCCTCAGAACACCAAGGGCCTTGAGACACCTTTGATTCTAGCTTGCTTCAGAACCCCAAGGGCCCTGAGACACCTTTGATTCAAGCTTGCCTCAGAACACCAAGGGCCTTGAGACACCTTTGATTCAAGCTTGCCTCAGAAC
This sequence comes from Bombina bombina, assembly GCF_027579735.1. Taxonomy (NCBI): domain Eukaryota; kingdom Metazoa; phylum Chordata; class Amphibia; order Anura; family Bombinatoridae; genus Bombina; species Bombina bombina. The sequence goes on from NC_069506.1 coordinate 52,981,573, forward strand.
ACCAAGGGTCTTGAGACACCTTTGATTCAAGCTTGCCTAAGAACACCAAGGGTCTTGAGACACCTTTGATTCTAGCTTGCCTCAGAACACCAAGGGCCTTGAGACACCTTTGATTCTAGCTTGCCTCAGAACACCAAGGGCCTTGAGACACCTTTGATTCAAGCTTGCCTCAGAACACCAAGGGCCTTGAGACACCTTTGATTCAAGCTTGCCTCAGAACACCAAGGGCCTTGAGACACCTTTTGATTCAAGCTTGCCTTAGAACATCAAGGGCCTTGAGACACCTTTGATTCAAGCTTGCCTCAGAACACCAAGGGCCTTGAGACACCTTTTGATTCAAGCTTGCCTCAGAACACCAAGGGCCTTGAGACACCATTTGATTCAAGCTTGCCTCAGAACATCAAGGGCCTTGAGACACATTTGATTCAAGCTTGCCTCAGAACACCAAGGGCCTTGAGACACCTTTTGATTCTAGCTTGCCTCAGAACACCAAGGGCCTTGAGACACCTTTTGATTCAAGCTTGCCTCAGAACACCAAGGGCCTTGAGACACCTTTTGATTCAAGCTTGCCTCAGAACACCAAGGGCCTTGAGACACCTTTTGATTCAAGCTTGCCTCAGAACATCAAGGGCCTTGAGACACATTTGATTCTAGCTTGCCTTAGAACACCAAGGGCCTTGATGCTTGCTTGCGAGACTACTTCACTATAAAAAAATTGAAAAATATTTTACAATTACAAAGATTTATATAAACTATTTTGTAAGTGTGTATCCAAGGTGCTACTGTTGTAATTATCGTTTATCAATGTTGCTAGTGGTTTGCATTTAATGAGCGAGATGATATGTATTGAGCCCCAATCATGCAACAATAGATTTTAATAGCAGGAACAAATATTAACAAAATGGTGGAATAGATAGGTGAATTTCAAACAAGGCCTCACCTCTGCAACTAGGCCCCTCTTTAACCTCACAAGTTTATATGAATCTATACATCTATGCCCAGGTTGGAGTGCAGAGTCCCTTTAAGACGCAAAGCTTAAAGGGACATGAAATCCAGAATATTTATTTAATGATTCAGATAGAGCTTATAATTTTAAACAACTTTACAATTTATTTCTATTATCAATGTTGCTTAATTCTCTTGGTATCCTTCATTGAAGGAGCAGCAATGTGCTACTGAGAGTTAACTGAACACATCTGTAAGCCAATAAGAAGAGTCAGAAGAGTGCAGCCACCAATCAGCAGCTAGCTCAGGAGCCTACCTAGGTATTCTTTTTAACAAAGGATACCCAGAGAACAAAATTAATAACATAATAGAAGTAAATTAGAAAGTTTACTTATGAAGAAAGGATGGAAAGGCTACATTGATCTAACATTGGAAAAGAGGCATTTCAGAAGGGATATGATTACATTATACAGATCTGTACAGGGCCCATATAAGCAGTATCCTCTGTGCAAAGGAGAAAACAACATCAATTGAGACTAGATGAACAGAGATTTTACTTAGTGCAGCATACAAGGTTCTTTCCAGTAAGAGCAACACGGATATGGAATTCTCTGCCTAATGAGATTGTTTTAGCAAATTCAGTAGATGCTTTTAAAATAGATCTAGATGTTCTTTTTGGCAAAACAAGATATACAGGGATATAACAGAACTGACGGTTTAGTAGCTTGATCCATAGTGAAATCTGATTGCTATTTTGGAGTCAAGAAGGATTTTGGTTTTCCTTATGAGAGACAAATGGAAATCGCTTCAATTTGATTTGCCTTATTTTGGATCAAATACAAACAAATTATAAAAGTAAAATTATATCTTTGTTGCGGCTCTTAATACTGCCCAATATGTGGACCAATAATATCTTTGATATACCCTTTAAATAAGGGTTCCATCTGAGGAGGACTGACAACTCTTGAGAAAGCCGGGGCGTTCATCTGGCGAAACGTGTTGAGTTTTATGTCCCACGCGAGTACCCGTAGGAGGTTGTTGAGACTGACGTGTGCCGTAACCCGGAAGTTTGAATACTGAACACTCTGCAATTACGAATACGGACTTGAACGGATCAGACCGGGACCACCTTGGGATACAAGGGACTTGTTTTTTGGGTAGGGTGACCATATTACCCCTTGAAAAAGGGACACATATGAAAAATACATATGTCAGGGTTCTTATACAAAAAAATATTTAAACAGCCCTGAAAACAGCCATGACATATGTATTTTTCAAATGTGTCCCTTTTTAAAGCGGCAATATGGTCACCCTATTTTTGGGGCTTTTCATTTCTTCACATCTAGTAAGTGTCTTTGTACTAGCGTGATGTTTTAACCATTAAAATACTACCTTGAATCAAGGATTGAGCCATCTCTCTCTTTGTATCTTATTTTGGATCAACATTTGTAACAAGAATGTCTGAAAGGTTGTACTTGACGGACTTGAGTCTTTATCAACCTTTATTACTATGTAAATATGATATCATAGACAAGTTAAAAAAATATTTAGAAAGAAAATAAAGTAGACAAACATTTGTTTTTATCTCAGAATAAAAGAAAATGTGTTTTCCGTGAAGGTACAATTTTACAAAGAGGATTGTAAATTACGAAGATGATTGTAAATTCAAGAAATAGCCTTCCAGTGCAAGGTAGTCAAGAATGAGTATAAAACTATCCTGAGGATTAATTAAAGCCTAAAATGTTAGGTAAATAGAATCACGGGTAGATTTGATGAGACAATTGGCTCTTCTGTGCTGTCAAAATCTATGTTTATATGCCTGGCTTTGCACTAACTTGAGAGGAATAGCAGATTTAATATAGGTGATTATACAGTAAGCAATAATTTAGTAATAGCAGTGGGCTTTTATATCTGGAATGGAAGGTATAATTAGCATAATTGTATATCATTACCAGCTTATTCATGTTGAAATTAATGATTTTTTCCCATTTTTTGTGTTTCCTATAAAAACATCTATGGTCTGAAATTCTAAAGTGATATTATTGTGATTGCATACTGAGCTTTAGAAACACCTGTATGAATTAAAAATGATATTCTGCCTTAAAGGGACTGTAAAAAAAAACCTTTTATGATCCAACAGAACATGCCATTTTAAACAACTTTCAAATGTAGTTATATTATGGTATTTGAATTGTTTTCTTAGTATCCTTTGTTTAAATGCATATATTGGTAGGCTCATGAGCAACAATGCACTACTGGGAGCCAGGTGCTGATTGGTGGCTGCACATATATGCCTCTTGTCATTGGCTCTCCTAATGTGTTAAGCTAGCTCCCAGTAGTGCATTGCTGCTCCCTCATCAAAGGAAATGAAAAGAATGAAGCAAATTTGATAATAGAGGTAAATTGGAAAGTTGATTAAAATTCTATGCTCTATCTGAATCATGAAAGAAAAAAAAATGTTTAAAGGGACATTAAACACCTTAAGATATTAATATAAATTCTTTAATTACATGTAGTAAAACAACTTTGCAATAAACGTTCATTATTTATTTTGTTCTCCTTTCCTGTCATTTCATTCTGAATATTGTGGGCTTTCCAGTTCATATTAAACATGGAAGTGCAGACACAGCTATATTCCTCACAGTCATTGGTTGCAGACTCTAGTGAGCCATTTATAACCATTCCTAATTGGCCTCAGCAGAAAAGGTAACCTAAGTTACAATATGGCGACGCCCACTGCTTTATGGTCATTAACTTTACCCAATTTTTTTTAAATATTTTAACAACTAATATAATTTTTAAAAATACATGAACTAATTATTGTCAGGCTAATCTTTGCACTGAATACAACATTCAAGCAATGATTTATTTAGTGTTTAATGTCCCTTTAAGTCACCTGTTTTCAGGTAGAGAATACTGAAAATGTGTCCTGCAGCAAATACCTGGGGATGAGTGTTAAAGGTCTGTGTTTCTCCACTTTATTATACCAAATGAGATCTAAAGTGGATGTTTATGTTTATCCAATAACTCCATTAAATATTGCATTAGCATTTTTTGAAATCAACATAATGAACATAAAAGCCATTTCTAAGTATTTTTTCCCCCACACAAATAATACACTGGTTAGCACTTTGGTCTCAGATAACTTAATCCACCACTTGTTGACACAAGTATTCTGTTTCCATAGAAACAAGGTCAACATGAAATGCCAGCATTGTTGCTTTAATTTTCATTGCATTACTGTTGATAGGAATAAAATGCCTTTCATCTGTTTTCCTGGTTCAGTTGGATAACGCATTCATTAGATTTATCTCCTTAGATCAAGACACCCACATAGAATTCGATTTTCATATTTCTTGACTATTTTCTGTTTTTAAAGTGTGAGAAATTCTGCATATACACATTGACTATCTGATACTTAAAGGGCCATAATAGTTGAAAAATAATTCATAAGAGCATGTCATTTTAAGACTATCGACCCTACACTACTGTGTGTTTAACCCACGGCTAATCTAATCAGCAGCGATAGTCACACGTCCCAGATGTCCAACTAGAGCTATTTATTGGATCAGGAGCGGTTTCCACTCAGGACCAGTGTAGGGTCGATAGTCTTATAATTATTTTTTGACTAAATTGTCCCATTGATATTTTCAATGTACTAAATGATGGGGAATATTTTCCAATCTCAAGTATTTTTTCTCCCATTTTCCAGCCCCCTGTATCATGTGATATACATCAGCCAATCACAGACTAGTATACGGATACCCTGTGAGCTTGTGCACATGCTCAGTAGGATCTTGTTCCTCAGAAAGTGTGAATATAAAAAGACTGTGAAAAAATAAAATAATGGAAACTGCATACTCTATCTGAATCCTAAAAGTTTATTTTTTTATTACTTGAGTGTCCCTTTAATACATTTCTTGTGATGTTAATCCAGGTTTCCGTAGTTTCAGTGATGTGAATAACATACCTCACAACCTTTGTGGCTAGGTATTAAGGAATTGGGTGTTTTAGGGGGGCTGTCAAAGATTTGTGGGCAGGACAGTGTCAGGAGGGGTGAGAAGTGGGTGGGAACGTGTTTGGATGGTTGGTGGGTGTGTCTGGGCAGTTTGTGGGTGGGGCTAATGTAAATTATGCAAATAGGAACATATAGCTGTCTCAGAGGGACAGAGCTCAGAATTAGGGACTGTCCCTCTCAAATAAGGACACTTCAGAGGTCTGGAATAACTACATTGGTCCATGTATTTTTTTTTAAAGCATTTTTGCCTCCAGGTACCATCACAAACAGTTTATAGAATTTGTTTTTTTTTTAAATTGTATTTTAAATTTGAGTCTAATGATAACACACTTATGAGTGATTTCAGCATAAACTCAGCAAGATATGTTTAGACTTTGCTAGTATTTACTTTTTTTTTGCTGTTAAGCAATGTAAAAATGATATGACAGTATATAAATGAGAATTACTTTGCTGTGAGTATAAAACTGAAATAACCTAAAATAGCCGTATTTGATTGGGATGCCAAGCGTAATTTTTTAGTGCATTTGGTGTTTGGTAGGATGCAAGCTTTGATTATTTTTAGACAGAAATAAAATAAGCCCTTAAATTAAATCTCTCCCATTTATAGAAGGGCCACAATAATCTGTAAGGAAAGCTTGGCTGATACCCAGCACCGGAAGCACACAGCTTATAACACAAGTCTGCCTTTGCTATGCCTGGTTTGTAGATTAATGAAACACTTCATCTTGAAGTGCTTTCAATTATTTCACCTCTATGGTAATCACAAAGTAACCTACAAAAATGGAAAAAATCCAGGTAACCTCAGAGCGCACAGGGAAAACGCGGCTGACGAAAAATGTAATGCCATTTGCTTTCTGTCACTAAATGCCCTGCTACATTGCATACCAATTAAATAAAAAACAAACACGATATTTGTAGCGCTCTTATACAAATTCTTTAGATAGCTACTACAAAGTTTATAATCTCAGCATTATTTCTTTTTCCTTGCTTACTCCTATTTTGATTCATGGAAGGGATCAATATTTCAGAACAATCTGAAAATCAAATCACACTTATGATATTGTGCAGAAGAATATAGTGCCAGTCTGGAAATAAACAATTTAAAATTGGCAGCCACTGACAGGAGATAATTGCATTTCCGTATTCAATCTCGGAAGACGAGTGTGAAGATTTATTTTTGATTATTTAATTTCTTTTATTCAGTTTGTGTTATTGAGTATGAAAATCCCATTTTATTTCAGAATCTAGAACATTTGGTTAATCATATTAATTTATTCAGATTTCATAACTATAAATCATTGGTTCTTTCTGGAGTGGCATCAAATTATTTAAAGAGAAATTATAACTTGTTATATATGTATGTATTAGTATACAGCAGCAACTAGAGCTGCATATTATATGATCTGCATGTATAATAATGATCTAAAAAGCATTGAAAACTGTAAATTTATTAACAGAATTTGCATTGCTTTGCAGTCCAGGGACAAACCATTTGAAAGTCTAATGTACGTTTATCTGTTCATCTTATCTCCTTTGCTGTGGCCAGTTAGAGGCAGATACTTGTGTAGAATGTTGCTGGGGTCTGGATCCTACAATATACACTACAGTCTCTTTGGGGTAGTGGAAAAGCCCCTCACAATTTTGAGATATAAATTGTGAAAAAAAGCAGATAAATAGAAAACAATTTAAATATTTGATATAGAATTCAATTCTGGGTTATAAAGTCCTTTGCAAAACTATGTTATCAGTGGTCTAGATTCAATAAAACCCTTTGGTGAAACATTCTTGCAGAAAAAAACTTGCAGCAACATCAGAACTTAAAGGGACATGAAATCCAAACTTTTTCTTTCATGATTCTGACATGGCATACATTTTTAAGCAACTTTTTAATTTACTTCGATTATCAATTTAGTTTTATTCTCTTAGTATACTTTATTGAAGGAGGAGCAATGCACTACTGGGAGCTAGATGAACACACTTGTTAAGCCAATAACAAGAGGCATATAAGTGCAGCCATCAATCAGCAGATAGCTCCCAGTTGCTGAGACTACCTAGGTATGCTTTTCAACAAAGGATACCAATGAAGCAAATTAGATAACAGAAGTAAATTTGGAAAGTTGTTTACAATTTTGTGCTCTGTCTGAATCATGAAATAATTTTTTGAGATTTTATATCCCTTTAAAAATTGCAGAATTCATAAAAATTTGTAACCGCCCTCAGGCACTTTCCTTTATAATTGATAGAGAAGCACTTATCTCATAACTATTCACCTCTCAAATAGAGAGACACAACCCACAACACGAGATAAGGAAAATATAGACTTCATGAATTCCATACGCTAATCTTAAAGGGACATAAACCCCCAAATTTGTATTTAATGATCCAAATGGACCATACAAATTTAGGCAACTTTCCTATTTACTTCTATCAAAATGTCTTTATTTTCTTGTAATCTTTTGTTGAAAAGCAGGAAGGTATGGGGCGCGATCCGATATAGATTTTGCGGCGCAAGCGAGGGAACCCGCGTCGCCCGCAGTTTCAGCTCGCAACTCGAACCATCCAATATGCGGCGCCGTCACTTGCTAAAGTGGCGCAAGTCTCACAAACCAGCGATGTCCAGAAATCTGCATAAGTACAGATTTTTGGAGTCGCCAGTGACTTGCGCCACGTTAGAAACGGCCGGCGCCTACAAAACCTGACTAAAGTCTAAATCACCCGCACTGTCTAACACGCCTCCTAAACATAGCCCGACACGTCTAACCCTCTATCCGCTATCCCCCCTCACTAGCCTAACAATAAAAAGAAGTTATTAACCCCTAAACCGCCGCTCCCGTACCCCGCCGCAAACTAATAAAGTTATTAACCCCTAAACCGTCGCTCCCGTACCCTGCCGCCAGCTATATTAAATCTATAACCCCCTAAAGTGAGTCCCTAACACCGCCGCCATCTCTATTAAAATGATTAACCCCTAATTTAATCTACCTACCCCGCCGCCAGCTATGTTATCTATATTAACCCTAAGTATATTATAGTTAATATAGTTATTACATTATATATATTAACTATATTAACCCTAATTATATTAGGGTTAATATAGTTAATATAGTTACTATAGTATTTATATTAACTATATTAACTCTATCTAACCCTAACACCCCTAACTAAATTTATATTAAATTAATCTAATTCATATTATAAACTAAAATATTCCTATTTAAATCTAAATACTTACCTATAAAATAAACCCTAAGATAGCTACAATATAATTAATAATTACATTGTAGCTATGTTAGGGTTAATATTTATTTTACAGGTAAATTGTTAATTATTTTAACTAGGTCTAATAGCTATTAAATAGTTATTAACTATTTAATAGCTACCTAGTTAAAATAATTACCCAATTACCTGTAAAATAAATCCTAACCTAAGTTACAAATACACCTACACTATCAATAAATTAAATAAACTACAAATATCTATCTAAAAATACAATTAAATTAACTAAACTAAATTACACAAAAAAACAAACACTAAATTACAAAAAATAAAAAAAAGATTACAAGATTTTTAAGCTAATTACACCTATTCTAAGCCCCCTAATAAAATAATAAAGCCCCCCAAAATAAAAAAATTCCCTGCCCTATTCTAAATTAAAAAAATTTCAAAGCTCTTTACCTTACCAGCCCTTAAAAGGGCCTTTTGTGGGGCATGCCCCAAAGAATTCAGCTCTTTTGCATTTAAAAACATATACAATACCCCCCCCCCCATTACAACCCACCACCCACATACCCCTATTCTAAACCCACCCAAACCCCCCTTAAAAAAGCCTAACACTACCCCCCTGAAGATCTCCCTACCTTGTCTTCACCACACCGGGCCGAACTCCTCATCCGATCCGGGCGATGTCTTGCTCCAAGCGGCAAAGAAGAATTCTTCCTCCGGCGACGTCTTCCTCCAAGCGGCAAAGAAGAATTCTTAATCCGGCGACGTCTTCCTCCAAGCGGCAAAGAAGAATTCTTCCTCCGGCGATGTCTTCCTCCAAGCGGCAGCAAAGTCTTCATCCTTCCGGCGGCATCTTCAATCTTCTTTCTTGGCTCCGCTGCCGCGGAGCATCCATCCCGGCCGACGACTGAACGACGAATGAGGTACCTTTAAATTACGTCATCCAAGATGGCGTCCGCCGAATTCCGATTGGCTGATAGGATTCTATCAGCCAATCGGAATTAAGTTACAAAAATCTGATTGGCTGATTGAGTTATATTAATATAACTGTGTTGGTTATGCAAAACTGGGGAATGGGTAATAAAGGGATTATCTATCTTTTAAAACAATAAAAATTCTATTGTAGACTGTCCCTTTAATGGTTTATTGTATGGTCTTCTTAAAGGGACAGTAAACCTTGAAATTACATAACTCAGCAGCGATCTATTAACAGAGTGTTTGCTGCAATTGTTTCTCAATGTCCCAGAGGGCTTTTCATTGTCGTGTTAAGAAAATATCTGTTTGGCTCTAGCAGAAACAATAACAAACTACAAATTATGGAGATATGTGGCAAGGTTAGTCTAACCCTTAAATGGACTCTAAAAGTTAAATTAAAGGGACATTAAACCCCAAAAATGTCTTTCATTATTTAGATAGAGAATACAATTTTTAAAAAGTTTCCAATTAACTTCTATTATCATTTTTTTTTCATTATCATGTTATTCTTTGTTGAAGAGATACCTAGGTAGGTAGCATGCACATGCTTGAAGCACTACAGGACAGGAAATAGTGCTGCCATCTAGTGCTCCTGGTAATGTATAACAATGTTGCAAAACTGCTGCTATATAGTGCTGCAGACACGTGCACACTCTTGAGCTTGCATTTCTGCTTTTGAAATAAGGATAACAAGAAAACAAAGAAAATTTGATAATAGAAGTAAATTAGAAAGTTGTTTACAATTTGATGTTCTATCTAAATCATGGAAGAAAAAAAATTGGGTTTTATGTCCCATTAAACTTCCATGAATCAGATACAATTTTGTTATTTATGTATTATCTAATTGTGGACCGTCCTTTCATATGCACACTTTCTAAAGCTCCAGCTCCTAATGAGCATGTGCAAGAGCTAACAGTGTAAGCACATACAAGCTTGAGATTGGGTGATGACTGTCACATGATACAGGGGCAGAGAAACAGAAGAATATTTTGAAATTCAAAGTAAGTGCATTGCCTTTTTATTTTGCATATGTTAATTATGCAATTCTACTGAATGTAATGGTGCTTTAAATTACAGGAAAAGGGAGAGGACAAAAGAAAATATTAAAGTTTATTTTAAATAATAATGCATTTTATATTACAATTAAAGGGACATGAAACCCAAACATTGTCATTCATGATTCAGATAGAGAGTACAATTTAAAAAAGTTTCCAATTTATTTCTATTATCAAATTCGCTTTATTCTCATGTAATTCTTTGTTGAAGAGATAGCTAGGTATGTAGTGTGCACACGCCTGGAGCTTTACATGACAGGAAATAGTGCTCTTACTAATGTAGAACATTGTTCCAAAACTGCTGCCATATAGTGCTCTACACTAAACTTGTGCATTTGGTGATCCGAATGCGAAACTAAACTCTATTAATCTCTTTTCAGAGTTGGATTGATTCTAGTGCAAGATCACCCCATTAAGGATCCGAATGCACACGTCTCCTGAGTCCTGCACACTCATGAGCTTACATTCCCTGCTTTTCAACAAAAGATAACAAGAAAACAAAGAAAATCGGATAATAGAAGTAAATTGGGAAGTGGTTTAAAATGGTATACTCTATCTGAATCATGAAAGAAACATTTGGGGTTTTATGTCCCTTTAAAATGTTTATTGTCCCTTTAAGCTTTTCTAAAGGAATTAAATATACCCCATAGTTAGCAACACTTATTAAATAGAGCATTTAACTATGTTGCTTTAAAGGGATTGTCCAGTCAAAATTAATGTTTCATGACTCAGATAGAGCAGCAATTTTAAGCAATTTTCTAATTTACTCCTATTATCAATTTTTCTTTGTTCTCTTGCTATCTTTATTTAAAAAAGCGGGAATGTAAGCTTAAAAGCCAGCCCTTTTTTGGTTCAGTATATGGGTAGTGCTTGCTGATTGGATGGCTACATTTAGACACCAATCAGCAAGCGCTACCCAGGCGCTGAACCAAAAATGGGCCGGCTTCTAAGCTTACATTCCAGCTTTTTAAAATAAAGATACCAAGAGAATGAAGACAAATTGATAATAGGAGTAAATTAGAAAGTTGCTTGCAATTGCACGCTCTATCTGAATCATGAATGTTTAATTTTGACTAGACTATCCCTTTAAGAAACTCCATTTACATTACGGTTGAATTTCTCAGATCATATTTGACAGATAATGTAACTAATAATAATGTTGTGCTTGCAAAATAAAACAGCATTTCATTTCAACTAAGTCTGAAATGTAACGGACACATTTTTTTTTTTTATCGTGTGCGTTTGCTCTATATTGTAATCACAAGGGAGTTGCACTGGAATTCACATGAATATTTGTAGTGGCTTCCCTTAGGATCTGCGCACAAGACACCAGAAACCGCACTACCCACGGCTTGATAAGTAAATTTCTTTCAAGTTTGTCTTATTAAACCCTTTGGAGCGAGAAATAGATTGTCTGCTGTACAAAACAGAAGCCGATCTATCTCATGAAATGTTAAAACATCTAGTCGCTGGGGTTTCAGATGAGTTTCAATATCTTTAATAAAATATACAGACGGATTTTCAACCATTGCCCTTGTGTCTTAGTGTAACGTCTTCCCTGAAATGAAATTGTGCTGTAGGAGGAATGCTGACAGCAAAATCTGGGAGATATGGTTTGTGCTTCCAGAGCTATATACTTTTTTTTTTACAGTACAGCTAGTGTGCAATTTCTTATATAGAGTTAGAATAGTTGTCCGGATTATCAAGGTATTAAAGGGGACATGAAATGCCCCAAAAATTTCATGCATGTGAAATAAAAAAAAGTTATCCTAAAGCTGTTTAGCTTTATTTTAAAGATTACTGGAAATACCTGCACAAATACAGGAAATATTGCTAATTGACCTAAACAAATTACAACTTAAAGGGATAGTAAACACCAAAAATGTTATTGTTTAAAAAGATAGACAATCCCTTTATTTACCATTCCTCAGTTTTGCATAACCAACACTGTTATAGAAATATCATTTTTACCTCTGTAATTACCATGTATCTAAGCTTCTGCAGACTGTCTCCTTATCTCTAAACCTTTGACAGACTTGCATTTCAGGCAATTAGTGCTGACATAATAACTTCACGTGCGTGAGCACAATGTTATCTATATGAAACACATGAACTAATGCCCTCTAGCTGTGAAAAACTGTCAAATGCATTCAGATAAGAGGCAGACTTCAAGGGCAAAGAAAATAGCATATGAGCCTACCTAGGTTTAGCTTTCAACTAAGAATAACAAGAGAACAAAGCAAATTTGATTACAAAAGTAATTTAGAAAGTTGTTTAAAATTACATGCCCTATCTGAATCATGAAACTTTAATTTGGACTTTACTATCCCTTTAAAAAAGTTGTTTTTTTCTCGTCTTTTCCAAAAAATAAACTAAAATGTAATTTTTTATGAAATATTCTCATTCAGAAGAAACAATGAAATAATAAAGACTTTATGTTCTTTTAAATTTAAACAGGCTTCTTTTGGGTTTGGAGGCTCAAGGCAAAAAAATATTTAAATAAAAATTATAGAGTAAATTAGTTGTCGATGTATAGCCCAAAAAATATTTTAAGCAACTTTGAATTATAAATGTGTTAAAAATACCTAATCGCATCTGTTTATAAATACAGTATCATCATTGTTTACATGCTCCTGGTGTTGATCTCAGAGCATATGGAGATGCTGATTGGTTCATATGCACCACACACCTCCTTGAGTGACAGGCAAACTTATGGTGTGTACACACCCATGAGGAGCCTTTGAATTCTCCAGTAATCATACAAGAAACATGTAACAAGTTCCAGAATAGGTATGCAAACTGTTTTTGAGAGGGCTTTAAATTTGAAAAAAGGCTTATCTGGTGATTGCATCAACCCGTGCAAAAAACAAACCTTAAAGAATAATGAAATGGAATATACCCTTATCCCTTTATTTCTTTTTATGCCAATCTTCTCAAGTAATAAAATGTATAAAAAATAATTTCCACTGTAAGCAATATATTTTAAATATTAGCATTACCTAAGGCTAATAAAAACATCAAGCTTAAGGTTGTACAGAAATGCAAATATTTACAGTATTTGTGGTTTAGCCAGGGCACCCAGAACAATTCAAATCAAGTATTTGTATCCACTGGTATGTCAGTACGATACTCATTAATGCAAGTTGTATTTACTGCTTAAACCACCAAAGTACGAGAGCTGTAATATTCTCTACAGGAGCACCACGCATATTTTGCCCCCCTTACATAAATTGTTTATGGTACATAGATAGATATAACTTTAAGTAAAATAGTTAACAGTACTCTAGTATTTATCTGTGCAATGTTTATAAGGTCAGGGATAAAGCTGATAATTAGCTGCAACTAAATTTTTTACTGTTGCTATCTGGCAGTAAAATAACTACGGATTCTCACAAGAGCCAACATTTTATTCTCATCTTATAAAACAAATTAAGGACTCAATCATAATCTATCAGCGATTTGCTCCCATAAAGGCTTTTTGCTTTCCGATGGAATTGGTTGACAAGTTTCTTGAGTGATCAAAAGGCTATATCGTTTAATTTTTTAAAACGCTGCCACTGCGAACGAGCTTTTAAACGAAGAGCTCACAAAAAGAACTTTGTGTGTTAAAGGGCCATAATACCCAAATGTTTAAACACTTGAAAGTGATGCAGCATAGCTGTAAAAAGCTGACTAGAAAATATCATTTGAGCATCTCTATGTAAAAAAGAAAGATATTTTACCTCAAAAGTTCCTCAGTAGCCACCTCCCATTGTAAAGTATTTCTAAGTAGCATTTTAGTGTGTCTGTCCTGGGACATCTGAAGGGATGAGCATCGTGAACTCTCATATTACTTCACCAATCAGGTAAAGGAAGCTTACTATGAAATCTCATGAGAGTTAAGTCAAATCTCATGAGATCACAGTAAGAGTTCATGACCTCAGCACTGCTGATGCTGATTGGCTGCTGTTCATTTCTTCATTTTTTTTTTTTTTACCTGCAGCTGGGAGCAGGTGAAGTATAACTTTTTACACAGAACTTACTCTGCTGAGCTGAGGAAATTGTGAGGTAAAATACCTTCCTTTTTACATAGAGATGCTCAGGTGATATTTTCCTGTCAGCTTTTTACAGTTATACTGCATCAGTTTCAAGTGATTTAGCATATGAGTATTATGTCCCTTTAAGTATCTTTATACAAAATAGAAACAGGGAGGGCTACAAAAGTTTACGAAAACAATGGCCCATTCACACATCTTAAAGGACATAAAACAAGTTGGGCTAGAGACAAAATAATATAATATGTACTTTAATTACTTTACCTGCAAATGTATACCTGCAGTGCCTCACCATTAACCTTTTCTTTTAAGTTTCTGAATTGTACAGCTCTAACTCCCCCAACACAATTCCTTCTATGACTGTATCTATATCCACCTTTGATTTGATAGAATGCAGACCTGCACATTAATTATCTGCTGGAACATGCCTAGAAACAAATAAGCTGTTGATGAAATACAATGCCTGTGTTTCTGATGCTAAACACTAATGGGGGGGGGTGGATCAGACTACTCCAGACATCATGGCTATGTAACTAATTTTGCTTATTTTTGAAAATTAAAATACTTGCCAGCAATTTTTAAACAATTTTTTATGCAAACGATTTTTACTTAATTAGCCCTTTTAAGATACGAATAGATCTCAACATGTTTTATGGCACTTTAAGGTTACACAAATATTTATTCATGTAACCCCTTTGCTCACTTATTTACATGTGTGACATTAACCTATTGTCATCAGAATACATCCTTAACACTTACTAAACATATAAATGCCATAGGTATCATGGCATGATGGGCATACTTATATATTCACTTCATGACCCCAACATCTACAAATGTGGCGTGTTATTAATTTTAATATTTGAATCTAAGTCTCACTCACAGTCATGATTATCACTAGCAGTACTGTCATATTTTAAATCAGGATTTTAAAGGAGAATACAAAATTGTGACTTTCATAGGAACCTATTGTAATCAGTTTCCATCCGCACCACTGCTAAATTATCTGAATGCATCTTTCATGTGTCAGAATAGGCATACTATTTTTGATACCAAAATATCATCAACTAAAAAAAGAAATATGTAATTATGAGTAAATAGAAAATATTATCAAAGCGCCAAATAACAATGGCAGGGTCTGGATAATGAATTAAATTTTATTCAAGCAAGTGCATTTGAATAAAAATTGAAACGATGTAACAGTTGGAACAATTTAATGTGACAATAATAAAATGATGTGACAATTATAAAAACAATGTTACAATTAAAACAAATAATCAAGGATCCAAGATTTTACAATATTAAAATACAATGTTAAAAATATCAAACTCCTTGGGAGATGCCAAGGATTACAATAAAATTGCAAATAAACAAATGACGTCCTGTGTGTGGCCTGTGGGCGTGTTAGAGCGGTGTTCTTAATGCCTTATGACCAAGGAATTAATGTGTTTTGTCCTAGTTATTCTATGATGAAAGGTATATTGGTTATCTTTGTATGATAAACTTAATATGTGATGATTTGTGTCAAAATCAAAGTGTGTTTATAAACCAAAAATAAAAAATTAAAATTAAAAATAAATTACTTTGAATAGTGAAAGAACTGCACTAAAAAACGATAAGCGGAGAACAGTGTGAACGGTAAAAAATCCAGTAAAAGTACAAGTCCAGTGCTTATCTAAATATAAACTGTCATCATAACTGATTGGCAGTGAAAAAATGTCAATACAAATGTGAAACAGTGAAAAAGGTGGTCTTCACAATTGAGCAAAAACAATCCAGTGATCAAAATAAAAGGGAACTGTGATCCATGGTGTAAAAAGTCAAGTGAAAAAAGCAAAGCAAAAATGTCTGTTCAAATTTGTGTAAAACAGTCACACAACAAAAATAGAGTCAAATTTTCAACTGTGTATGTGATGATTTTCCTCCAAGATTGAGGGTGCAATGTGTCTTCTAAGCAATAAATTCAACTCGCTGCAGTAAAAGTTCTTCTGCCAAAAAAGAAATAAATAATAGTGTAGATGGTTTAAAAAGGATAATAATACCAGAATATCACTCACCAGTCGACGCGTTTCGGTCATCCACTGACCTTTATCAAGACTGGTTTTTTAATATAATTGGGGTCTTTATATACCTTTGTTTGTAATTATCAATTTTTCGTTATACCGGAAGTGGACCTCACCACTTCCGGTTTCGCGTGACTCTGATATTTCCTATGTTTCTTAAATGCCGTGTATTGCTTGTTAGATTGTGAGGCATTTATTCTGTATATCTTCATCCCTATTCATTTTAAACTGCTGTGGGACAATTTTTTCACGGATCATTTATATCTTTACTATGTGTGCTCACCTATTGGTTAGCCTTATACACATAGAGCCTTCCGATTGGCTAAATGGGGGGCGGGTTATCAGATATCCGCTCTATTGGCCATTAATGATGTTTTAGGTAACTATGGTTACAGAACTGCTTGTCCGTTTTTCCAGCCTGCCTATTGGATGCCAAAAAATGTCAGAGAATATCCACACTCCTTAACGATTGGTAAAATTTGGAGGTGTGTAATGAGTTACAGAATTCTATTAGTTTCATGTAAATGTAATGCGAGAGAGATCGTTGTGTTAAATTTTCAACTATTATATATAAAGGATATCCTTTATAACACATAGCTTTAGATCTTTATATATAATAGTTGAAAATTTAACACAACGATCTCTCTCGCATTACATTTACATGAAACGAATAGAATTCTGTAACTCATTACACACCTCCAAATTTTACCAATCGTTAAGGAGTGTGGACATTCTCTGACATTTTTTGGCATCCAATAGGTAGGCTGGAAAAACGGACAAGCAGTTCTGTAACCATAGTTACCTAAAACATCATTAATGGCCAATAGAGCGGATATCTGATAACCCGCCCCCCATTTAGCCAATCGGAAGGATCTATGTGTATAAGGCTAACCAATAGGTGAGCACACATAGTAAAGATATAAATGATCCGTGAAAAAATTGTCCCACAGCAGTTTAAAATGAATAGGGATGAAGATATACAGAATAAATGCCTCACAATCTAACAAGCAATACACGGCATTTAAGAAACATAGGAAATATCAGAGTCACGCGAAACCGGAAGTGGTGAGGTCCACTTCCGGTATAACGAAAAATTGATAATTACAAACAAAGGTATATAAAGACCCCAATTATATTAAAAAAACAGTCTTGATAAAGGTCAGTGGATGACCGAAACGCGTCGACTGGTGAGTGATATTCTGGTATTATTATCCTTTTTAAACCATCTACACTATTATTTATTTCTTTTTTGGCAGAAGAACTTTTACTGCAGCGAGTTGAATTTATTGCTTAGAAGACACATTGCACCCTCAATCTTGGAGGAAAATCATCACATACACAGTTGAAAATTTGACTCTATTTTTGTTGTGTGACTGTTTTACACAAATTTGAACAGACATTTTTGCTTTGCTTTTTTCACTTGACTTTTTACACCATGGATCACAGTTCCCTTTTATTTTGATCACTGGATTGTTTTTGCTCAATTGTGAAGACCACCTTTTTCACTGTTTCACATTTGTATTGACATTTTTTCACTGCCAATCAGTTATGATGACAGTTTATATTTAGATAAGCACTGGACTTGTACTTTTACTGGATTTTTTACCGTTCACACTGTTCTCCGCTTATCGTTTTTTAGTGCAGTTCTTTCACTATTCAAAGTAATTTATTTTTAATTTTAATTTTTTATTTTTGGTTTATAAACACACTTTGATTTTGACACAAATCATCACATATTAAGTTTATCATACAAAGATAACCAATATACCTTTCATCATAGAATAACTAGGACAAAACACATTAATTCCTTGGTCATAAGGCATTAAGAACACCGCTCTAACACGCCCACAGGCCACACACAGGAAGTCATTTGTTTATTTGCAATTTTATTGTAATCCTTGGCATCTCCCAAGGAGTTTGATATTTTTAACATTGTATTTTAATATTGTAAAATCTTGGATCCTCGATTATTTGTTTTAATTGTAACATTGTTTTTATAATTGTCACATCATTTTATAATTGTCACATTAAATTGTTCCAACTGTTACATCGTTTCAATTTTTATTCAAATGCACTTGCTTGAATAAAATTTAATTCATTATCCAGACCCTGCCATTGTTATTTGGCGCTTTGATAATATTTCTTCTGATTCTCCATACATTCTCTGACCGCTAGGGGTCAATTTATTAGAGCTAAGGGTCATCATTGCAGTAGGCGCTCAGTGACACACTTCATTTTAAATAGAAAATATTGTTATGTGAAAAACATTGGAATGTGAAATATTCATATTTTCCTGTCGGGTTAACACACATGAGAATATGCGATCGGGTTTGTGTGAGAGTTGGGTGTTAGGTTTTTTTTCCACTTTTTTTTTCTCTATTGACTTCTATGGGGGAATACATGAAAGCGCACACGATATTTTAACTTCGGCTTTTTGCGCTCAGTGGGTTAGTGCAAGATCGAAAACAGTTTACTTTCAACTCATAATACCAGCGCAACCCGACAACCGCAAAAAGCTTACGTCTAGCGCAGTTAATGCTCTATCAGGAGCATTAAAAAGCGCTCCACTTGTAATCTGGCCCATAGCAGTAATGTGAGAGTAAAATGCACTATCATATTAGAGTATTTTACTGTACAGCAAAGCACTTTACATTCTGTGAGAAGCATTTTAGGAATGTAAAAATGCTTCTTATGCTGTCAATGTCACATTTATATTGTAAAAATTATTCTAATGGATTTCAAAAAAGCTATTATATGTTAGAGAATTTTATTATTCCATTATTGATTGCATATAACTATGTGTTTAACCCTTGCAAATGGGTTAAACACATGGTTAAAGACAACTCCAGAGCATCAATGCACTACTGGAAATTAGCTGAGCACATCTGGGGAGTCAATAACAAGAGGCATATACTGTATGTATAGCCACCAATTACCAAATATCTCTCAGTATTGCATTACTGCTGCTGATCTGTACACATGCTTTTCAACAAAGGATACTAATAGAACAAGGGAAATGGATAACAATGTTTGACCCATGAAAGTTTTAATTTTTGCCTTTCATGTCTCTTTAAATTTAACTTTGGTACTCTCATCTTCGAATCTAGAAATATATAAAATACCTGTAAGTAATTTGCAGAGGTAAGAGTGGGATTTTAACCTTTAGGAATTTTGAAGGGGACCAGTGAACTTCACATTAGCAACAATTTGTATTAGATACAAAATTTAAAGGGACACAAAAACCCAATTGTATTTTTAATGATCCAGACAGAGCAGACAGTACAATCCATTTAACTTCTATTATGGAGTTTACTATCAGCTAGATTACGAGTTGTGCGTTCGTGTTTTAACGCTGAAAAAATTGTAATTTCAGCGTTAAAACAGCACCGCAGCCATTACAAGTCTTGTCGGTATAGCTGTACCGCAAGCCTTTTAGCATGTATCGCAACGTTGGTCCTGCACACGTAAAAATTACGTTTTTTCATGGGACTTCCGTAGCGCAGCCATTACGAGTTTTGCGGTGAGGCTAAAAAGCTTGCGTTCCAGCCTATACCGACAAGATCCGTACCGCAATCTAAAAGCAGTTGTTATGAGTTTTACGCTACAAAACTGTTACATAAAACTCAAAACTAAAGTGTTACAAAGTACACTAAACACCCACAAACTACCTATTAACCCCTGAACTGAGCCCCCCCCCCCCTTTTAGAGTAGGACTGCTTAAAAGGATCAGACAGATATAGTTCAGGAAAGTTTTCTTATCGGAACAACATAATTGGGCTAAAAGAGGCAGCTCCCAGATGGTAATCAGTCAGAAAACAAGCTACTGAGAAGTTGTTTATTTTTGGTTGAGAGCTTTCCTTTCTGTAAATATGTGTAATATAACCCTGGGAAAAGGGTGCAAGGGCAAATCAAACGTGAACTTTGTTCCCAAAGTGCCTAGAGGAATATGGTTGCATCTCACTGCTCTTTTTGTTCACCCAGCCCCTTTCAGTGGGTGTCCCAGACTAATCTCCTCAACAGTGCTAAACTGGGAGCTTCTAAGTAGGTTTTCAAATTGTTTTATACTGGATTTTTAGATCCTTATCTGTGCATATTATTCTTTATAGTAGTGTCTATTACATGCAGTTATATGAAAATGACTGTAAACTGTACTGTGTTTCTGTTTCTGTAAATACCTCAACAAAGAATACAATGAGAATGAAGTCAACAAAAATAGAGCATAACTTAAAAAAAACTTTCCAATTAACTTCTGTCTGAATCAGGAAAAAAAAGAGAGCTGTCCATGGTACTGATATATAGGAGCCGATTTAACATTGTGCGGGCGGACATCGATAAATGCCGACAGCATACGCAGTCTGCATTTATCATTGCACAAATATTTCTCGTGAAATGCTTGTGCAATACCGACCCCTGATCGGGATCATTGCTTCTGCAGGTTCCTGTTTATGTTATCTGTCTTAAGACCGCTGCTTCTTAAAGGGACACTGAACCCAAAATTTTTATTTCGTGATTCAGATAGAGCATGCAAATTTAAGCAACTTTCTAATTTACTCCTGTTATCAATTTTCCTTAGTTCTCTTGTTATCATTATTTGAAAAAGAAGGCATCTAAGCTTTTTTGGGTTTCAGTACTCTGGACAGCACTTTTTTATTGGTGGGTGAATTTATCCACCAATCAGCAAGGACAACCCAGGTTGTTCACCAAAAATGGGCCGGCATCTAAACTTACATTCTTGCATTTCAAATAAATATAGCAAGAGAATAAAGAAAATGTGATAATAGGAGTAAATTAGAAAGTTGCTTAAAATTCCGTACTCTTTCTGAATCACGTAAAAAAAATTTTTAGGTTCAGTGTCCCTTTAACTCTTGTTTCCGGCGAGCCTAAAGGCTCTCGCGGAAACTGCAGCATACGGGGCATGATAAATCGGCCCCATAGAGTTCACAAACAGCAGAACATATACAGATATGCACATAACACACACACAGCATTCACATAAATGCTGAATTTGCATAAAACAGGGGATTCGCTTTTTGTCAAAAGTCTCTGAATCATGAAAAATTGCTCTAAAATTTAAATTGCGCTATTAGTACTTTTAGGAAAGACTTTTAAACAAATTAGTTAAAATATAAAAATTAAACTTGAAAAACCTCAGTTTTAAATATTAAATCGAAAACACTACAAATCTGCTCTCAGTACAAATCATTTACATCCTTTATATCAGCAGTGAAGCAGAAATAAGAGATAAATTTGTTACTTTACATGAAGCAAGCTTAAAGGATGAACCTTGATAACCCAGAAGTTAGTAGATAATGTCACGGCCGTGGTATTTTACATTTCTGTGCTGTACAAGCTGTATAATTAAGGTGTCTTCCTGTAGGTGATAGTTTTCTGTATTCACTAATTTGTGAACTCTCAAAATGGTCAACTGCAATTTCCTTACTTGAGTTAATTTACTGTATTCAGATTATAAGTGAAAATGCCAAAACACCTGTACAAAGCAGCTTACAAATCCTAAAAATGCAAAAGTGTAATTAGTAATTATCATCAAATGTCCCTCATCTCTCTTCCACATTAGTGATGGACAGGTGTAGAGAAGATATTTAAAGGGACAGAGCACTGTAAATGTTTCCAACCCTTAATGTGTTTCCAATGACTTGTTATGCCAGCTACAGTGTAAAATGGATGGAAAATTGTTCTTCAGGTTTATTCATGTATATGTTTTTTTCTTTAAAACCCAAAAACAATTCCAATGGGCTGAATTGGAGGGAATCCGATTTCCTTATTTTATCACATTCTATGCACACATATGTATTATTATCTCTGTCTGTATACCAAAGCCGAATGTTTAGCGAGAATAATTGAAAATTAACATTATATTACTTATCTCTCTTAACCCCCACTGGAAGTGTAATTTCACTGGCTATGATTACACAGCTTTTCTATAGCTAATACTTAAAGGGACAGACAATTTATCATCACATTTGCTTTGTTCTCTTGGTATTCTTGTTGAAAGCCAAACCTAGGTAGGCTCAAACTGATTTTGAGGCCGTTGAAGTGCATTTTGACAGTTTTTGACAGTTAAACACTGCTAGTTCATGTGTGCCATATAGATAACATACTCACTCCCGTGGAGTTTTTTTTTTATGAGTCAGCACTGATTGGCTAAAATGCAAGTCTGCCAAAAGAACTGAGATAAGGGGCAGTCTGCAGAGCCTTAGATACAAGGTAATCACAGAGGTAAAAAGTATATTAATATAAGCGTGTTGGTTATGCAAAACTGGGGAATGGGTAATAAAGGGATTATCTATCTTTTTAAACAATAACTATTTTCAAGTTGACATAGGGATACCACAGGCTAAATCAGCTACTTCAAATGCTGAAATAAAGGTAAATGATCTATTTGTTAATGATTCAATACATTCCAACAAGTAAAATGGATCATTGGGAACAAATTAAAGCAGAATACAATTTAGGCTAGACTGTCTCATTTACCCCTTAATGACCAAAAACCGGTCCTTAATGACCAAGGACGTGCCTGGCACATCCTCAGGGGCGTGATCGTTTCCAGTCGGTTTCAGGATATTGCAGTGATGCCTCGATATTGAGGCATCTAGCAATACCCTTTTTTTAGCAACCGATGCAGAGAGAGCCACTCTGTGGCCCTCTCTGCATCAGCCAGCGATGGTGCCGATCGTTGATGGGTGGAAGCCATAGCAGGGAGGCGGGTGGGCAGCCCATCGCTGGAGGGAGTTCAGGATCCTGTGCTTGAGTGTGTGGGAACATGTGCAGGGGGGTGGGGTAGGTGGGAGCACACACGAGTGCGCTATTAAATGCTACAGTAACTGTCTAAGGGAGGGAGGGAGAGGGAGGAGGGAATAAGAACTAATTAGTGTTGGGAAAGGGATCTGGGAGGGGGGTAGGGTATTGAGGGGGGCAGCTACACAACAGAAAAAAATAAATAAAGCACATTTTCAGAAGGCAGACAGCTGCCAGTACCCAAGATGGCGACATATAGGTAGAGGGGGGAGGGATCAGGGAGGTTGGGGGCTAACTCTGCAGAATAATATATAGAAAATAATAAAAAAAGCCTTTTATTTTAGTACTGGCAGACTTTCTGCCAGTACTTAAGATGGCTGTGATAATTGTGAGGTCAGGGAGGGATCAGGGGGTGGGATGTGTCAGGTGGGAGGCTGATCTCTACAATTAAGCTAAAATTAACCCTACAAGCTACCTAACCCCTTAACTGCTGGGCATAATACAAGTGTGGTACGCAGCGGCATTTAGCGGCCTTCTAATAATCAAAAAGCAATGCCAAAGCCATATGCCTGCTATTTCTAAACAAAGGGGATCCCAGAGAAGCATTTACAACCATTTGTGCCATAATTGCACAAGCTGTTTGTAAATAATTTCAGTGAGAATCCTAAAGTCTGTGAAAAAGTTAGCAATATTTTTATTTGATCGCATTTGCCAGTGAAATGGTGGCATGAAATATACCAAAATGGGCCTAGATCAATACTTTGGGTTGTCTACAAAAAAAAAAAATATATATACATGTGAAGTTTTATTTAGGGATTCCTGACAGATATCAGTGTTACAATGTAACTATTGCTAATTTTGGGGGAAAAATGCTTTGGAAATAGTAATGTACTACTTGTATTTATTGCCCTATAACTTGCAAAAAAAGCAAAGAACATGTAAACAATGGGTATTTCTAAACTCAGGACACAATTTAGAAACTATTTTGCATGGGTGTTTTTTGGTGGTTGTAGATGTGTAACCGATTTTGGGGGTCAAAGTTAGAAAAAGTGTTTTTTAAATTTTTTCATCATATTTTATATATATTTTTTTTAGTAAGTTATAAGATATGATGAAAATAATGATATCTTGAGAAAGTCCATTTAATGGCAAGAAAAACAGTATATAATATGTGTGGGTACAGTAAATGAATAAGAGGAAAATTACAGCTAAACTCAAACATCGCACAAATGTAAAAATAGCCCTGGTCCTTAACGGCAAGAAAATTGAAAAGTGGTCTGGTCACTAAGGGGTTAAAGATATTGTTGTAGATAAAGCATGTTTTATATTTTAAAGGAACCTTGAACTTAAAATGTAATTTCAACACATATTTTTAAACTATGCTTAGTAAAAAAACAAAACAAGGTACTTTCATTATTTATTTTGCTTGGCAGTTGGTGTCACAGAAATTAATGTGTTAGCACTGCTATATAGAACTCAATTGGGACACTGGATCAAATGAGCAGGACAACAGTTCTTTAATTCCAAAATAAAAATTGCTCCAATTTCCATGTCTAGGCTAAAGATTCCCTGTCATTCTTACCTTTAGTTTCTCTGGGGGGGCTGAAACCATGAATGTTCTCTGGTAAAGCCCCACATTTCTTAACCCTTAACTGGGACACAGATTATGTCAGGGTATCTTCTTTGAATTCAGCATAGATCTGCTTTTTTAATTTTGCCATCATTGCTCACTGTTAACAGCTGCTCTAATGTGTAACTGTAGACTGTATGTGGAGTTTCATTGTACTGCTGTATGCTGAATTATGTTATATAAGTGAACATGACATGGATTTTATAAGGAAGTGACAATTTAAAGAAACATCTATTGGAAAGAGGATTTCCTTAGTATGGCAAAAAGAAAGCATTTGAGAAAATCCAGCGAATAGATAGCGCTACTGTTTTAACCAACAAGGTCAACCAAAAAATAAAACTCCAAAAAACTAAAAATCATCTGGTAGACCCTGTTTTTGTTACTTAAAGGGACAGTAAACCTTAAAAATAAGGTTATATAATTCTGCACATAGTGCAGAATTGTATAACATTATTTAGGTGCTATAGCTATAAATGCGTTTTTTTACCTTTTAATTTGTTAAAAATATGGCGCTTTTACAGACCCGCTCTCTGCTTCTCTGCTGAGCGGGTCTGTTATATTTAGTCAGCGCATCGGGCCAGCTGTATAGTCACAGCCCGGCCCGACCGCGCCATAAGACTAAGTGCAGCTCGCTCCTGTCACAGGAGCGAGCTGCACTTAGTGCTATGGCGCGGTCGGGCCGGGCTGAGACTATACAGCTGGCCCGATGCGCTGACTAAATATAACAGACCCGCTTAGCAGAGAGCGGGTCTGTAAAAGCGCCATATTTTTAACAAATTAAAAGGTAAAAAACGCATTTATAGCTATAGCACCTACATAATGTTATATAATTCTGCACTATGTGCAGAATTATATAACATTATTTTTAAGGTTTACTGTCCCTTTAATATCTGAATCAAATTTATATAATATGCGTTATAAATACTCAATATTTGCCTATTCTATATGTGATGGTTAAAGCAAGAGTAAGGTCATAATGAAATATTCACGATTTAGACAGAGCATACAATTTAAACAACTTTCCAATTTACTTCTATTATTTAATTTGCTTCCTTCTCTTGTTATCCTTTGCTGAAAGGTTTATCTAGGAGAGCAGTAGTGCATTGCTGCTCCTTTCATCAAATGATACCAAGAGAATGAAGCAAATTTTATAATAGAAGTAAACTGGAAAGTTGTTTAAAATTGTATGTTCTACCTAAATCATGAAAGAAACATTTTGGGTTTCATGTCCCTTTAAATAAAAGTTAGTTTGTCCATTCACAGAATCTTACAAATGACAGCACATTAGCTCTGAGTACTTTGAGCACAGGGTTACATCTAGGGATGGGCGAATGTGTTTATATTCGAATTCCAATGTTAGAACAAATTTTAGTGTAGAAATTCGATTTACATAATAGAATGTTGATAAGAACGATTATTCTCAAAAATTCTTTAATCGAATGCTATTTACAGTTGTCAAATGTCACTTTTGAATTTGAATGTTCATAATTAGATCGAATGTCAACATTGGAAATTTTTAATGAAACATTCGATTTAACAAATACTATTCAGAAGTTCAATAGTTCATGTGGTAGGAAATTTAGTAAATTGATACATAATAGATACAAATATATAAATTTAAAAGGTTCTTTTTTGAATATTGCATAATTCGAATATTACATTTAAAGAAAGCATTAGAAAACATAATTTATGTAAGAACTTACCTGATAAATTCATTTCTTTCATATTAGCAAGAGTCCATGAGCTAGTGACGTATGGGATATACATTCCTACCAGGAGGGGCAAAGTTTCCCAAACCTCAAAATGCCTATAAATACACCCCTCACCACACCCACAAATCAGTTTAACGAATAGCCAAGAAGTGGGGTGATAAGAAAAAAGTGCGAAAGCATAAAAAATAAGGAATTGGAATAATTGTGCTTTATACAAAAAAATTATAACCACCACAAAAAAGGGTGAGCCTCATGGACTCTTGCTAATATGAAAGAAATTAATTTATCAGGTAAGTTCTTACATAAATTATGTTTTCTTTCATGTAATTAGCAAGAGTCCATGAGCTAGTGACGTATGGGATAATGACTACCCAAGATGTGGATCTTTCCACGCAAGAGTCACTAGAGAGGGAGGGATAAAATAAAGACAGCCAATTCCTGCTGAAATTAATCCACACCCAAAATAAAGTTTAAATGAAAACATAAGCAGAAGATTCAAGCTGAAACAGCTGCTATGTACTTTTCTACCAAAAACTGCTTCAGAAGAAGAAAACACATCAAAATGGTAGAATTTAGAAAAAGTATGCAAAGAAGACCAAGTTGCTGCTTTGCAAATTTGATCAACCGAAGCTTCATTCCTAAACGCCCAGGAAGTAGAAACTGACCTAGTAGAATGAGCTGTAATCCTCTGAGGCGGAGTTTTACCCGACTCAACATAGGCATGATGAATTAAAGATTTCAACCAAGATGCCAAAGAAATGGCAGAAGCTTTGTGGCATTTTCTAGAACCGCAAAAGATGACAAATAGACTAGAAGTCTTTTGGAAAGTCTTAGTAGCTTCAACATAATATTTCAAAGCTCTAACAACATCCAAAGAATGCAATGATTTCTCCTTAGAATTCTTAGGATTAGGGCATAATGAAGGAACTACAATTTCTCTACTAATGTTGTTGGAATTCACAACCTTAGGTAAAAATTCAAAAGAAGTTCGCAACACTGCCTTATCCTGATGAAAAATCAGAAAAGGAGACTCACAAGAAAGAGCAGACAATTCAGAGACTCTTCTGGCAGAAGAGATGGCCAAAAGGAACAAAACTTTCCAAGAAAGTAATTTAATGTCCAATGAATGCATAGGTTCAAACGGAGGAGCTTGAAGAGCCCCCAGAACCAAATTCAAACTCCAAGGAGGAGAAATTGACTTAATGACAGGTTTAATACGAACCAAGGCTTGTACAAAACAATGAATATCAGGAAGATTAGCAATCTTTCTGTGAAAAAGAACAGAAAGAGCAGAGATTTGACCTTTTAAGGAACTTGCGGACAAACCTTTATCTAAACCATCCTGAAGAAACTGTTAAATTCTCGGAATTCTAAAAGAATGCCAGGAAAAATGATGAGAAAGACACCAAGAAATATAAGTCTTCCAGACTCTATAATATATCTCTCTAGATACAGAATTACGAACCTGTAACATAGTATCAATCACAGAGTCAGAGAAACCTCTTTGACCAAGAATCAAGCGTTCAATCTCCATACCTTTAAATTTAAGCATTTGAGATCCTGATGGAAAAAAGGACCTTGCGACAGAAGGTCTGGTCTTAACGGAAGAGTCCACGGTTGGCAAGAGGTCATCCGGACAAGATCCGCATACCAAAACCTGTGAGGCCATGCTGGAGCTACCAGCAGAACAAACGAGCATTCCTTCAGAATCTTGGAGATTACTCTTGGAAGAAGAACTAGAGGCGGAAAGATATAGGCAGGATGATACTTCCAAGGAAGTGATAATGCATCCACTGCCTCCGCCTGAGGATCCCGGGATCTGGACAGATACCTGGGAAGTTTCTTGTGTAGATGAGAAGCCATCAGATCTATTTCTGGAAGTTCCCACATTTGAACAATCTGAAGAAATACCTCTGGGTGAAGAGACCATTCGCCCGGATGCAACGTTTGGCGACTGAGATAATCCGCTTCCCAATTGTCTATTCCTGGAATATGAACCGCAGAGATTAGACAGGAGCTGGATTCCGCCCAAACCAGAATTCGAGATACTTCTTTCATAGCCAGAGGACTGTGAGTCCCTCCTTGATGATTGATGTATGCCACAGTTGTGACATTGTCTGTCTGAAAACAAATGAACGATTCTCTCTTCAGAAGAGGCCAAGACTGAAGAGCTCTGAAAATTGCACGGAGTTCCAAAATATTGATTGGTAATCTCACCTCCTGAGATTCCCAAACCCCTTGTGCTGCCAGAGACCCCCACACAGCTCCCCAACCTGTAAGACTTGCATCTGATGAAATTACAGTCCAGGTCGGAAGAACAAAAGAAGCCCCCTGAACTAAACGATGGTGATCTGTCCACCATGTCAGAGAGTGTCGTACAATCGGTTTTAAAGATATTAATTGAGATATCTTTGTGTAATCCCTGCACCACTGGTTCAGCATACAGAGCTGAAGAGGCCGCATGTGAAAACGAGCAAAGGGGATCGCGTAAGACCTAAAATTTCCATGCATAAGGCTACCGAAGGGAAAGATTGTGACTGAAGGTTTCGACAAGCTGATATCAACTTTAGATGTCTCATGTCTATCAAAGATAGAGTCATGGATACTGAATCTATCTGAAAACCTAAAAAGGTTACCTAAGTCTGAGGAATCAATGAACTTTTTGGTAAATTGATCCTACAACCATGATGTTGAAGAAACAACACAAGTCGATTTGAATGAGATTCTGCTAAATATGAAGACTGAGCAAGTACCAAGATATCGTCCAAATAAGGAATACCACAATACCCTGTACTCTGATTACAGACAGAAGGGCACCGAGAACCTTCGTAAAAAATTCTTGGAGCTGTAGCTAGGCCAAACGGCAGAGCCACAAACTGGTAATGCTTATCTAGGAAAGAGAATCTCAGAAACTGATAGTGATCTGGATGAATCGGAATATGCAGATATGCATCCTGTAAAACTATAGTAGACATATAATGCCCTTGTTGAACAAAAGGCAGGATAGTCCTTACAGTTACCATTTTGAATGTTGGTATCCTTACATAACGATTCAATATTTTTAGATCCAGAACTAGTTTGAAGGAATTTTCCTTCTTTGGTACAATGAAGAGATTTGAATAAAAAACCCCAGTCCCTGTTCCAGAACTGGAACTGGCAAAATTACTCCAGTCAACTCTAGATCTGAAACACATTTCAGAAATGCTTGAGCCTTCGCTGGGTTTACTGGGACACGGGAAGGAAAAAATCTCTTTGCAGGAGGCCTTATCTTGAAGCCAATTCTGTACCCTTCTGAAACAATGTTCTGAATCCAAAGATTGTGAGCGGAATTGATCCAAATTTCTTAGAAAAAAACGTAATCTGCCCCCTACCAGCTGAGCTGGAATGAGGGCCGCACCTTCATGTGGACTTAGGAGCTGGCTTTGATTTTCTAAAAGGCTTGGATTTATTCCAGACTGGAGATGGTTTCCAAACTGATACCGCTCCTGAGGATGAAGGATCAGGTTTTTGTTCCTTGTTGTGACAAAAGGAATGAAAACGATCATTACCCTGGAAAGAAAGGGAAAGCAGAGTAGACTTAGAAGACATAACAGCATTCCAAGTCTTAAGCCATAAAGCTCTTCTAGCTAAAATAGCTAGAGACATATACCTGACATCAACTCTAATGATATCAAAGATGGCATTACAAATAAAATTATTAGCATGTTGAAGAATAAAAATGCTATGAGAATTATGATCTGTTACTTGTTGCGCTAAAGCTTCTAACCAAAAGATGAAGCTGCAGCAACATCCGCTAAAGATATAGCAGGTCTAAGAAGATTACCTGAACACAAGTAAGCTTTTCTTTAGAAAGGATTCAATTTTCCTATCTAAAGGATCCTTAAGGAAGTACCATCTGCCGTAGGAATAGTACGCTTAACAAGAGTAGAGACAGCCCCATCAAGTTTAGGGATTTAGTCCCAAAACTCTAATCTGTCAGATGGCACAGGATATAATTGCTTAAAACGTTTAGAAGGAGTAAATGAATTACCCAAATTATTCCATTCCCTGGAAATTACTTCAGAAATAGCACTAGGGACAGGAAAAAACTTCTGGAATAACTACAGGAGATTTAAAAACCTTATCTAAATGTTTAGATTTAGTATCAAGAGGACCAGAATCCTCAATTTCTAATGCAATTAGGACTTCTTTAAGTAAAGAACGAATAAATTTCATTTTAAATAAATATGAAGATTTATCGGCATCAACCTCTGAGACAGAATCCTCTGAACCAGAAGAACCATTATCAGAATCAGAATGATGATGTTCATTTAAAAATTCATCTGAAAAATGAGAAGTTTTAAAAGACTTTTTACATTTACTAGAAGGAGGAATAACAGACATAGCCTTCTTAATGGATTTAAAAACAAAATCTCTTATGTTATCAGGAACACTCTGAGTATTAGATGTTGACAGAACAGCAACAGGTAATGTAACAGTACTTAAAGGAAATATTATCTGCATAAACAGTTTGTCATGACAAAACAGTACAAACAACAGCTGGAGGAACAGATACCATAAGTTTACAGTAGATACACTTAGCTTTGGTAGCTCCAGCCCCAGGCAGGGATATTCCAGAAGTATCTTCTGACTCAGCTTCAACGTGGGACATCTTGCAATATGTAATAGAAAAAACAACATATAAAGCAAAATTGATCAAATTCCTTAAATGACAGTTTCAGGAATGGGAAAAAAATGCCAGAGAATAAGCTTCTAGCAACCAGAAGCAAAAAATCAATGAGACTTAAATAATGTGGAGACAAAAGTGACGCCCATATTTTTTTGCGCCAAAAAAGACGCCCACATTATTTGGCGCCTAAATGCTTTTGGCGCCAAAAATGACGCCACATCCGGAACGCCGACACTTTTGGTGCAAAAGAATGTCAAAAAATGACGCAACTTCCGGCGACACGTATGACGCCGGAAACAGAAAATAATTTTTGCGCCAAAAAAGTCCGCGCCAAGAATGACGCAATAAAATGAAGCATTTTCAGCCCCCGCGAGCCTAACAGCCCACAGGGAAAGTCAAATTTTTAAGGTAAGAAAAAAATGAATTATTCATATGCATTATCCCAAATATGAAACTGACTGTCTGAAATAAGGAATGTTGAACATCCTGAGTCAAGGCAAATAAATGTTTGAATACATATATTTAGAACTTTATATAAAAAGTGCCCAACCATAGCTTAGAGTGTCACAGAAAATAAGACTTACTTACCCCAGGACACTCATCTACATGTAGTAGAAAGCCAAACCAGTACTGAAACGAGAATCAGTAGAGGAAATGGTATATATAAGAGTATATCGTCGATCTGAAAAGGGAGGTAAGAGATGAATCTCTACGACCGATAACAGAGAACCTATGAAATAGACCCCGTAGAAGGAGATCACTGCATTCAAATAGGCAATACTCTCCTCACATCCCTCTGACATTCACTGCACGCTGAGAGGAAAACCGGGCTCCAACCTGCTGCGGAGCGCATATCAACGTAGAATCTAGCACAAACTTACTTCACCACCTCCATAGGAGGCAAAGTTTGTAAAAACTGATTTGTGGGTGTGGTGAGGGGTGTATTTATAGGCATTTTGAGGTTTGGGAAACTTTGCCCCTCCTGGTAGGAATGTATATCCCATACGTCACTAGCTCATGGACTCTTGCTAATTACATGAAAGAAATATTATTACAAATATATAAATTCGAATTTTTCGAATTCGAATATTGCATTATTTGATATGAAACTAATGTTAGAATGTTGTACAAACATTAGAAATTCTAAACGAATGAACGAATGTGTTAAAATTAATTTCATTTTTCGAATGTTGCGAAACATTCGCCCATCTCTAGCATACCATATTGAGATTTGTTAAGCAAGGCAATAGATAATGCAGGTAGTATGTATTTTGTTAAAGTCTTAGGCTGTGCATACATATTCCTGTTGTCTTTCAACCTATGTACAGTGTATAGGAATGATGACCAGAGACATTGGAACAAAGATAATACAACATTTGAACTCATGATATGGAATTATAAAAAAGTCAGCTAAAGGGAATATCTAGGGAGTAATCAAGGAGTAGATATGCACGTTTAGATCCTTTGTGAGGATCCAAAAGAGGAAGCAGGTGGCTGCTCATTCTTTTCAGATTTATTATTCTGATATCAGCACACTAAGATCTAAATACAGATCTTAGTGTGCTGATATTTCACAAGAATGAATCAGGCTCTGAAAAAAGCCAAACGGAACGAGTGTCTGCCTATTTCTGTCTTTGGATCCTCACAATGGATCTGAATCCACATATCTACCAAGGATGGGTGGTATCTATGATTTGTATTGGGCTCAAGCACCAGATCTTTTTCTGAATCAAACCAAACAATACCTCTGTTTCTTCCTTTCCCTCTCAAACCTCTCAACTTACTTATTCCATTTCATATTCTCTGCTTCACAAAATCTGTTTTACTGATACATTTCCTCACTAGGTTTCATGATCTCCCTGTATTTCCTTTTCATTTTCTACAATATCTTCATCTCATCATCCTGCATTACTCTCCCTCAAATAGAAACATAGAAGCAGAAAAGAGTCTGCCCATATTTTTGAAGTGTAATCATAACCAGTCCTAAGTATAACCTTATTCATATTCTATGCATGCTTAATGTCCCATACTGTATATATACTTCCACTCTATATTGCAAGTCCTTTCCTTAAAATGAATGTAAAGTTTCATGAATGAGTGACCGGTTTTTAAAAATGCTATTAAAAACAGGGGCACTTTCATTTATGAAATTTACATAGCTGCGTTTTTCTTTAAATACTTACCTTCTTCTTTAGCAAACCCAGACTGCGATCCTCTGCCCTCAGCTCCTCTGTAGCGAGATTGATGCTCTGGGGTGCATGTCATGATTGGAGGAAGCCGGTTTCGTCATTGAAGTGCTACAGAGGAGCTGCAGGCAGAGGATCACGGTCTGGGTTTGCTAAAGAAGAAGGTAAGTGTGACGAACCAAGGTTATCCAACCCTGCGCCTGTCACTTATTTGGCACAGAAAGGGTTATCAGCCCCCTTTTACTGTCACCAATAGGTCACAATCTAGCCACACCAGGCAAGCTTGTGATTCAGTTTAGTGGGTGCAAGGTTTAACCACACTCCCTAGTCTGTACTAGATATAAGAGAAATGCCCCAAACTCCCTTTTAATGCCACCCACACTAAACCAACAATCCTGTAGCTCCAATACTGCCACAACTTAAAATTTATTAAAGGGAAAATCCTAAGAAAAAACCCAGACTTTACACATTAACTCTCTAAATACAATGTAGCAGAAAATAACCTAAATTATACAGTTCTAATATTCCAGTCTCTTTCAGTAACGTGGTTCAATTATTAGACAAAGGCCAAACTTAATAAAATAATTATTTATTATGCCAAAAATATTATGCACAATGCATTATTAATAAAAAGTTGTTACAAATAAAATTACACACGCAAACAGTGTTTTAAAATAAAAAGGAGAAAAACATAATTGAATACTTTCCTAGTTTCAAGATCCGTGCCAGGGGCTGGCATGAAAATGATGGCTCCTTACTTCTGTAAAACAGCTCCCCTTGTAAGAATGACAACCTTATTGTTAAAAACATAAGATTCTTATACTATTTTCCAGAGATCAGGTTGCCTAACCACACCCTCCTGGGCGGGCTAAGAAAACCCCCCTGTCTTTATGACCTTCAATCAGTCTCACCCTGTACAGCTAACTGTAATTCTGCCGATACTGCTGGTTTAAGTACAGGAAGACCCACACCGTCTGTCTGTCATTCTCCCCAGTCAGTCAATCCTCTTACAGGTTCACCTCTCAGCACAGACACCCCCAGTTCAGGCACAGCACTCCGCACACATGCACTCTGTCCTCCCTCCTGGTCATAATGTCTCTGAGCAGTTTTACACACAGCCCTTTCCACATAAGGGTCTGCAACTAATGTCACTAGGTCACATGTAGCATTGTCAGGCACATAAAGAGATAACAATCTACCAAAATCAGTATCCAGTAAACCTCTCCCCGCTCCCCAATCAAGATATACACGTGCCATAGGCACTGCAAGTTTCATTCCCCCAATCCCTTTAACTGCTAGAGTCTTCCAGGGATAATGTTCTCAGAGTTCACTAGCTTTGGATGCACAATAGTCACTTCTGCACCTGTGTCTCTAAGCCCCAATGTTACCTTATCTCCAACAGTCACAGGCTGCAAGTTCTCATGGTTGTTTTCCTCTGGACAGGTAACAAACAAAACAGATGCTGGTACTTCTGAGGGATTACCCCCTCCAGCTGATTGCTCCAAGTTAATCCTCTCTGGGCAAGTGGAGCTGATGTGGCCCACTTTGTTGCAAGCACTCGCCCCAGATGTGGCCCAGATGCAGCACTCGCCCCTCCTTTCCCAGAGGGAGCAGACACACTAGATAAAGGCACAGCAGGTTTTGTGAAGGGGGGTCGTGCAGCAGCTCCTTTCCAGGTGGATCCCCCCTTAGAAAAGGATTTCCTCCCATTCTCTGGTGACCTGTTGGCTGTGTAAAAATCAGCCAGCTCGCAAGCTTCCAATGCTGTTATGGGCTTCTGATCCAAAACCCATTCTTGAACTTCGGCTGGGCACAGCTGCATAAATTGCTCCTTCACAATCAAATCTTCCAGCCAGCTCCTCCATAGTGGCAACTTTTAATCCTCTGACCCACTGTTTAAAGGCTGTCATCAAGTTCCCAACAGCTGTAGTAAAGCTCTCTGACAAACCTTTCTGCAGAGAACGGAATTTCTTCCTGTACACCTCAAGAGTAAGATTATACCTCCTCTGCAGTGCAGCTTTAATGGAATCATAGTCCTGATCAAACTCTGGGGGTAGTTCAGCAAACGCCTCCAGTGCAGGACCTTTCAGGACAGGGGTAAGGTACTTGGCCCACTGCTCCCTTGGCAACTGGAACTGTCTGCAAACTTTCTCAAAGCTACGCAGGAATACATCCACATCTCCATCTTTCTCCAGGGTGGGAAAATTCTCTGCACGCACTCTGGGAGCAGGTGGGTCTCTAGGTTCACTAACAACAGGGTTGACCATCCATCTCTCCAACCGTGAAAGCTGTAGCTGATACTCTCTCTCCGCCTGTCGTTCAGCAGCCTGTCTTTCAGCTACCTGTCTCTCAGCTGCCAGAGATGCCTGTTTCTCAGCCACAGCAGCCTGTCGTTCAGCAGCCTGTCTTTCATAAAACTTTGTAATCAGTTCCATGTGCACATTTGCATCCACTTAGCCCATATGTTTAAGAACAGTTTGCAAATAACAGTCCAATGGATCCCCATATCCTGATGAATCACTGCCCCCAGCTGCAGACATCTCTCCTGAGACCTCAACTGGTGTGATTTGGCTGTTATCATATTCCACAAGAGCTTGTATTAGTACATCTTTGTTCTTTCCACGTGTTGGAATATCACGCTCCTGGCATAAGAGTGCCAACATTTCTTTACTCTGTTGCTCGTATGCCTCCATAGCAAAAATAAAATAGAAAAGAAAAACAGAGAATAGGGAAGGGGACTGTTTGCAATGTGTGACTATATAATGCACTGAGTTTTAGCCTTTGGAAATTGTAAGAAACAATTTCTTTTAGTACCGGGATTTTCACACTAGTAAATCCACAAGCACTAAAATCTAATAAAAAAAAAAATGATCTACACCGCTGCCCACCAATTTGTGACGAACCATGGTTATCCAACCCTGCACCAGTCACTTATTTGGCACAGAAAGGGTTATCAGCCCCCTTTTACTGTCACAAATAGGTCACAATCTAGCCACACCAGGCAAGCTTGTGATTCAGTTTAGTGGGTGCAAGGTTTAACCACACTCCCTAGTCTGTACTAGACGTAAGAGAAATGCCCAAACCTCCTTTTAATGCCACCCACACTAAACCAACAATCCTATAGCTCAAATACTGCCACCACTTAAAATTTATTAAAGGGAAAATCCTAAGAAAAAGCCCAGACTTTACACATTAACTCTCTAAATACAATTTAGCAGAAAATAACCTAAATTATACAGTTCTAATATTCCAGTCTCTTTCAGTAACGTGGTTCAATTATTAGACAAAGGCCAAACTTAACAAAGGAATTATTTATTATGCCAAAAATATTATGCACAATGCATTATTAATAAAAAGTTGTTACAAATAAAATTACACACGCAAAAAAAATAAAAAGGAGAAAAACAGAATCAAATACTTTCCTAGTTTCAAGATCCGTGCCAGGGGCTGGCATGAAAATGATGGCTCCTTACTTCTGTAAAACAGCTCCCCTTGTAAGAATGACAATCTTATTGTTAAAAACTTAAGAAAACCCCCCTGTCTTTATGACCGTCAATAGACTAATTTCTTGCCTGAAGTTATACAATCCATTATAATTTCTGCTAGGTAACTCTATTTCTATATTTACATATCGGGAACCTCTTAGTTTCATTGGGAGAATCGGTTTGATATCAAATATGCCATAGGTTGTCATATTTACCTTCATTTAAGGTTATAACAGTTGTAAACACATTTATACATAATACCCATGTCCCTTTATTGACCTCATCAGGATGTGATTGAGGCCCTGTTTTGCATCATGCATTCTATTGACAACCTAAGCCATAAACACTATCCTGTGTATCTCTGGGACTAAGAGTGGCTTTATGACTCAATGCATACACAATAACATTTGGTGGAGCTATTTAGGAGGCTCCTGGCACTTCAAAGAAAACACAAGTCACAATTCTTCTTGAAAAACAAATAACTGTTTTGAGTTCAAGCTACACAGAATTAACCCCTTCTTAGCTAAATCCTGAGGTTTTCGTGACAGTAAGTATTTTTAAAAAAAATGCTGCAATGTAAAGTTTCATGAATGAAAGTGCCCCTGTTTTTAGTAGTATTTTTAAAAACCGGGCACTGATTCATGAAAGTTTACATTCACTTTAAATCAACTACCCTCTTTGTAAACAAGGCTTCTGCAAAGGACTCCTGAATAGGGATTGGTGAATATATTTCGCAACATTAGAGACTTAAAAATCATTTTTAAATATTTGTCCATCCAAATCGAATTTCGAATGTTTATCAAACATTCTAACATTCTAATTTTGAATATTGGTTTTTGAATTTAAATTAACATTCAGTAATATTCGTTCGAATATTTAAATTGTATTTATGCTTTCTGTTAGCTATAACATTTGATTTCATTTGATTAGTTTATGCAATTCTAAATTTCGAATGTATGCGATTGAAATTTCAAAATTCTATTTAGAATGTTCATAATATATCGAATATACACATTCAAAATTTGAACTATTATGAACATTTGAAATCGAAAGCAGCATTCGAAAATCTAAAATAACATTAGATTTTCATATTTTAAAGACATTTCGTTCTTATTGATATTTGATTGTGTAAAACGAATATACAAAGGAATATTCGTTCTAACATTCGAATTTCGATTCAGCCACATTCGTCCATCTTTTCTCCCAAACCAGCTGTCCTCCTGCTTGTTCTGGTCTTGCTCTTTAGTGAAAAATTATTTTATTCTACCCTTTTTAAATTCCCTTAATATACTTAAAGGTTTCTATCATATAACCACTTTGTCTGTGTCATTTCTTTCCTGTATCTTTCTATTATCAACTGTCACCGGTTTTGAGCTTTTTTTTTAAAATCCATATCATTCTAATATACTGTCTCACATTTTTCCTTTAGGATATTCTTAGCATACTTTTAAAATTCATGTAACACCATTGATTTATTCTCAATATGCCCATGACACCCCAAGGAATCTATTAACGCAAAGCAAGGAAAGCTATAAAAATGAAAATATTGTGAATTCTGAAGTTGGTATAAGCAGTACAATATCTATGCACTTCGCTGAAACCTATCAAAATAAATAATTTATGTTTTAAGATGGTTACCGTGAGACATTTCATATTATTTCACATATATACCAATTTTTGTGAGATATCCTTACCAATCTAGCGGAAATGTAAGACTTAAAAATATGTAACAATAGTAGTGATATGTAATACAATGTGAAACCTATAATAAAATATCTATAGCTTAATCTCTCTCTATTATGTCTGTCTGTCTATCTATCTCATCTATCTATCTATCTATCTATCTATCCATCTATCTCTCTATCCATCCATATGTGTGTATAAACATGGCCAGACTGGGACCAAAAATAAGCTGGGCATTTCAACCCCTTAATGACCAGTAACAAACCCTTCTATGGGGATTGCTTTTTCAATAGCACAGTGCAAAAAAGTTTGTAACACCCTTCAGTTACTGTATTTTGTAAGCTGGTTGTGAAATGTAATATAAGTTCACATTTAAAAAAAGAATAACCATGTATTGTTCATTAGATTGTGTAGCTACAGTGACACAAAATAGCAGATACTTGTCATCCCATGTAAGCTGCACTATCAGAGAGAAATAAAACACAGACATCCCCAGACACCGCCACACAAACACCCCACAGACACCACCACACAAACACCCCACAGGCACAATCAAGAGGAGTTTCTACTCTGTGACAATAGCCCTTCTCCCTTGGTTAGTAAACACAGGAGAATATGCACTTGCACAGTCTTCTTGTACAATTATGGTAGCAGGTTTCTCTGTGCCAAAACACCATGGTGCCCATCTTGGAAATCCTGAAGGAAAATTCATACACTTTCCATATAATTTGAGCCTTGTTTTGCAGGTGGGGAGCACACAAAGGGTCCAGACATGATGCAGGTGCATCTCATGCACCATTGCCCTCCCTGTATGAATACTACTACTGACTGAGGGTCCAAAAGAAGACACTGAGATCTCTGAGACCTCTGTAGTTATGACCCTACCCAAGAATCATGACACAGGTAAACCCAAAATGACTATAGTCCAGATAAACACAAGGTAACAACATAAAGGGGACAGTATGCAAGTATATACTAGATGACAAACAACAGCCAGACACTAGATCACAAGACACATGCAGAAACCAAGAACTGTACCATTCCAATAAGAGCAGCAATAATCCATAACATCTCCTTACCTACCCAGGTGTGAGGCCGTCTAAAGCTGTCACAAACCAACCCTGCACTAAATGAAAATCTATCTAAGGAGACAGCTCTGCCGAGAAGAGAGAGTAATTAAGCAGCCTACAGAGTCAGCCATTGTGAGTAGGAGCATTTTGATATAATGCTGGGGAGAGACTTGGTCCAGAGCTGGCTTACAGAAATGAGACAGGGGACAAGACAGGACGTGACCCACCACATACTATATATCACTGTAGTTTACAGTAGTTTACTTTTAAACCAAAGAAGAGGGGTCCCCAATAACATCCGCACTATTGATATTTAGTCAATTGAGGTCCATTTTTTGCATCTTTAAATTTTTGGTCCAGAAATGTCCCTGGTTCAAATACACATTTTATGGTAAACATTTTCATATGTTTTCAACTTTTGAATGGATATTAGAATTTAGTTGCAACCTGGCAGTCGGTTTAGTACTTTTGAAGTTCTTAAAGGACCACTCAAGGCAGTAGAATTACAGAATTAACAAGTACATAAAAAAAACAATGCAATAATACCTACTCTGACAAAAAAAAAATTCTCCCATTTTCCGGCCCCCCTGTATCATGTGACAGACATCAGCCAATCACAGACTAGTATACGTATACCCTGTGAGCTTAGTAGGATCTTGTTCCCCAGAAAGTGTGTAAATAAAAAGATTGTGCAAAATTTGATAATGGAAGTAAATTGGAAAGTGTCTGCTCTTTCTGAATAATAAAAGATTATTTTGACTTGAGTGTCCCTTTAAGATTTGAAAATGTGACATTACTTAAAGGGACAGTCTACACCAGAATTGTTATTGTTTAAAAAGAAAGATAATCCCTTTTTTACCCATTCCCCAGTTTTTCATAACCAACACAGTTATATTTATATATTTTTTACCTCTGTGATTATCTTGTATCTAAGCCTCTGCAAACTGCCCCTTTATTTCAGTTCTTTTGACAGACTTGCAGTTTAGCCAATCAGTGATGGCTCCCAGGTAACTTCACGTGCATGAGCACATGAACTAACACCCTCTAGTGGTGAAAAACCTGTTAAAATGCATTCTTAAGAGGCGGCCTTCAAGGTCTAAGAAATTAGCATATGAACCTCCTAGGTTAAGCTTTCAACTAAGAATACCAAGAGAACAAAGAAAAATTACATGCCCAATCTGAATCATGAAAGTTTTTTTTGGACTAGACTGTCCCTTTAACAGGGGAATATGAGGATATTTAGACAAAGCTGCAGAGAAAAAACACTATCTTTCTTTATGAAATTTGTCATAGAGATACAGTTTAAAAGGTTGCGTAATACTCACTTTTTTTTATTAAATAGTGAGCTCAAGGTCAGGAGATATAAATGCTATAATAGAGTTGTTTTTGTTGTCCATGTATGCGTGAGCATTTAAAAAGAGCTAGATTTTGTTGAACTTGCTCAGATGTCATTTTCAGATGAAAATAGCTTTTTATGTCAAATTTGTTTTCATTACCAGATCAAACGCATCATTCGTGACGCTTATAACAGAATGGTACAGAAACACTGCTGCCATATAGTGATCAAAACATGTGCGCACTCCTGCGCCTACCTCAGTATG
Source organism: Bombina bombina (assembly GCF_027579735.1). NCBI lineage: Eukaryota > Metazoa > Chordata > Amphibia > Anura > Bombinatoridae > Bombina > Bombina bombina. The sequence goes on from NC_069506.1 coordinate 53,022,677, forward strand.
CTTAAGTGGAAAGGTGCTACATTTCAAAAAATGAAAAGAAAAAGGTAAATTTGATAATAGAACTTAGCTGAAATAATAGAATTTAGCTGAAAAGTGTTTGTAAAACTGTACACTACCTAAATCTGAAAGTTTAAATACTGAGGGCCAGATAGATAGAGATACTGATTATGCAGAGCTTGTTATTGCTTAATCTGGTATTATTATAACATGTTGGTTAAAATGTTTAGCTAAACTATTGGAATGGACCTGATGCATATACACAGTATGCCCCATATCTTTAATGCCAAGCAAAAAAGTGGTAGTAATGCAGTTTTGCATTTATGAGCAATCTACAATTGGGGGAATTAAGGCTTCATATATGTGAAACAAAGGGTCAGTAAGAAAGAAAAAAAATGGTTCATTGTGGTGGGGAAGGTGTATAAGAAGGAAAGAAATACATGGTGTGTATGTGTGTGTATGTGTGTATATATGCCTGTGTGTGTGTCTGTGAAGTTCCTGTAACAGTGTATGTGTGTGTGGGAAGTTCCTGTAACAGTGTGTGTGTGTCTGTGAAGTTCCTGTAACAGTGTGTGTGTGTGTCTGGGAAGTTCCTGTAACAGTGTGTGTGTGTCTGGGAAACTCCTGTAACAGTGTGTGTGTGTCTGGGAAGTTCCTGTAACAGTGTGTGTGTGTGTCTGGGAAGTTCCTAAAACAGTGTGTGTGTGTGTGTGTCTGGAAAGCTCCTGTAACAGTGTGTGTGTGTCTGGGAAGTTCCTGTAAAAGTGTGTGTGTGTGTCTGGGAAGTTCCTGTAACAATGTGTGTGTGTGTGTGTCTGGGAAGTTCCTGTAAAAGTGTGTGTGTGTGTGTGTGTCTGGAAAGCTCCTGTAACAGTGTCTTTGTGTGTGTGTGTGTGTGTGTCTGGGAAGTTCCTGTAACAGTGTGTGTGTGTGTCTGGGAAGTTCCTGTAACAGTGTGTGTGTGTGTCTAGGAAGTTCCTGTAACAGTGTGTTTCTGTGAAGTTCCTGTAACAGTGTGTGTGTGTGTCTGTGAAGTTCCTGTAACAGTGTGTGTGTGTCTGGGAAGTTCCTTTAACAGTGTGTGCGTCTAGGAAGTTCCTGTAACAGTGTGTGTGTGTGTGTGTCTGGAAAGTTACTGTAACAGTGTGTGTGTGTGTGTGTCTGGGAAGTTACTGTAACAGTGTGTGTGTGTCTAGGAAGTTCCTGTAACAGTGTGTTTCTGTGAAGTTCCTGTAACAGTGTGTGTGTGTCTGTGAAGTTCCTGTAACAGTGTGTGTGTGTGTGTGTGTGTCTGGGAAGTTCCTGTAACAGTGTGTGTGTGTGTCTGGGAAGTTCCTGTAACAGTGTGTGTGTGTGTCTAGGAAGTTCCTGTAACAGTGTGTTTCTGTGAAGTTCCTGTAACAGTGTGTGTGTGTGTGTCTGTGAAGTTCCTGTAACAGTGTGTGTGTGTCTGGGAAGTTCCTGTAACAGTGTGTGCGTCTAGGAAGTTCCTGTAACAGTGTGTGTGTGTGTGTCTGGAAAGTTACTGTAACAGTGTGTGTGTGTGTGTGTCTGGGAAGTTCCTGTAACAGTGTGTGTGTGTCTAGGAAGTTCCTGTAACAGTGTGTTTCTGTGAAGTTCCTGTAACAGTGTGTGTGTGTCTGTGAAGTTCCTGTAACAGTGTGTGTGTGTGTGTGTGTGTGTCTGGGAAGTTCCTGTAACAGTGTGTGTGTGTGTGTGTCTGGGAAACTCCTGTAACAGTGTGTGTGTGTGTGTGTGTGTATCTGTGAAGTTCCTGTAACAGTGTGTGTGTTTGGGAAGTTCCTGTAACAGTCTGTGTGCGTGTCTGGGAAGTTCCTGTAACAGTGTGTGTTTGTCTGGGAAGTTCCTAAAACAGTGTGTGTGTGTGTGTGTCTGGAAAGCTCCTGTAACAGTGTCTTTGTGTGTGTGTGTCTGGGAAGTTCCTGTAACAGTGTGTGTGTGTGTGTGTCTGGGAAGTTCTTGTAACAGTGTGTGTGTGTGTCTGGGAAGTTCCTGTAACAGTGTGTGTGTGTGTCTAGGAAGTTCCTGTAACAGTGTGTTTCTGTGAAGTTCCTGTAACAGTGTGTGTGTGTCTGGGAAGTTCCTGTAACAGTGTGTGTGTCTGGGAAGTTCCTGTAACAGTGTGTGTGTGTCTGGGAAGTTCCTGTAACAGTGTGTGTGTGTGTGTCTGGGAAGTTCCTGTAACAGTGTGTGTGTGTGTCTGGGAAGTTCCTAAAACAGTGTGTGTGTGTGTGTGTGTGTGTGTGTCTGGAAAGCTCCTATAACAGTGTGTGTGTGTCTGGGAAGTTCCTGTAACAGTGTGTTTCTGTGAAGTTCCTGTAACAGTGTGTGTGTGTCTGTGAAGTTCCTGTAACAGTGTGTGTGTGTGTCTGGGAAGTTCCTGTAACAGTGTGTGTGTCTGGGAAGTTCCTGTAACAGTGTGTGTGTGTGTGTGTGTCTGGAAAGTTACTGTAACAGTGTGTGTGTGTGTGTGTCTGGGAAGTTCCTGTAACAGTGTGTGTGTGTGTCTAGAAAGTTCCTGTAACAGTGTGTTTCTGTGAATTTCCTGTAACAGTGTGTGTGTGTCTGTGAAGTTCCTGTAACAGTGTGTGTGTGTGTGTGTGTGTCTGGGAAGTTCCTGTAACAGTGTGTGTGTGTGTGTGTGTGTCTGGGAAACTCCTGTAACAGTGTGTGTGTGTGTGTGTCTGTGAAGTTCCTGTAACAGTGTGTGTGTTTGGGAAGTTCCTGTAACAGTCTGTATGTGTGTCTGGGAAGTTCCTGTAACAGTGTGTGTTTGTCTGGGAAGTTCCTAAAACAGTGTGTGTGTGTGTGTCTGGAAAGCTCCTGTAACAGTGTCTTTGTGTGTGTGTGTCTGGGAAGTTCCTGTAACAGTGTGTGTGTGTGTGTGTGTGTCTGGGAAGTTCCTGTAACAGTGTGTGTGTGTGTGTGTCTGGGAAGTTCCTGTAACAGTGTGTGTGTGTGTCTAGGAAGTTCCTGTAACAGTGTGTTTCTGTGAAGTTCCTGTAACAGTGTGTGTGTGTCTGGGAAGTTCCTGTAACAGTGTGTGTGTGTGTGTCTGGGAAGTTCCTGTAACAGTGTGTGTGTGTGTCTGGGAAGTTCCTAAAACAGTGTGTGTGTGTGTGTGTGTGTGTGCGTGTGTGTGTCTGGAAAGCTCCTATAACAGTGTGTGTGTGTCTGGGAAGTTCCTGTAACAGTGTGTGTGTGTGTGTGTGTTTCTGGGAAGTTCCTGTAACAGTGTGTGTGTGTGTGTCTGGAAAGCTCCTATAACAGTGTGTGTGTGTGTCTGGGAAGTTCCTGTAACAGTGTGTGTGTGTGTTTCTGGGAAGTTCCTGTAACAGTGTGTGTGTGTCTGGGAAGTTCCTGTAAAAGTGTGTGTCTGTCTGGGAAGTTCCTGTAACAGTGTGTGTGTGTATATCTGGGAAGTTCCTGTAACAGTGTGTGTGTGTGTGTGTGTGTGTGTATGGGAAGATCCTGTAACAGTGTGTGTGTGTGTGTCTTGGAAGTTCCTGTAACAGTGTGTGTGTGTGTGAGTGTCTGGGAAGTTCCTGTAAAAGTGTGTGTGTGTGTGTCTGGGAAGTTCCTGTAACAGTGTGTGTGTGTCTGGGTAGTTTCTGTAACAGTGTGTGTGTGTGTCTGGGAATTTCCTGTAACAGTGTGTGTGTGTGTGTGTGTGTGTGTGGGAAGTTCCTGTAACAGTGTCTGGGAAGTTCCTGTAACAGTGTGTGTGTCTGGAAAGTTCCTGTAACAGTTTGTGTATATGTGTGTTTATGTCTGTATATGTGTGTGTATATGAGTGTATGTGTGCGTGTGTAAATGTGTATGTGTGCATGTGTGTATATGCATGTTTGTGTATATAAGTGTATGTGTGTATGTGCGTGTGTGTATATGCCTGTATATGTGTGTATATGCCTGCCTGTATGTATGTGTGTATATGTGTATATATGTGTTGTCTAACATATACAATTAAATTAATGTTAAATGTGTATACAGCAAAGAAATAAACAAAAAAATGCTATTACCTGACAGAAAGTTTTGTGTTAGAGCAGATTTTGACCATTTATGTTATCCAATATGAATAATTTTAGTGTAGGCCCTAATAGAAATCTATTACCTGAGGGAAATTAACATAGTAAAATGGCTTTACGCATCTGTGTGATTACTGTAGAATACACCATACTTATGTTCGCATGATAAACATTAGCCACTGACTGTAACCGTGTGTAATTTAACAGCAAGGGGCATGAATTGTGATTGTGTTATTAGCGTTCCATAACACTTACATTTTTGTACTCAACTTGTAATCTGGCCCTGAGAGCGTGTTAAAAATATGATTTTTACTAAAATAGGATCACATACAACCACTATAAAGATAATATATGTAACACCTGTCACTTTGTCAGACATCAGCTGTGACCAATGAGGTTGACCCATTTAACGTTCACTCTCATGGATAGAAATTCAAGTGACAGTATTGTATTTTGTAATTCCTAATTATTAAAAAAATGTACGCTTTTGTAAGCAGGTACTTTAACTAATTTTGCATCAATATACTTGATTACTGAATGTGAAATACTTATATTTACTAGCAAATTATAACTAATTAAAATAATGTTTATTAAGATACAAGAAATATCAAAAATAATGTCTGTGCTGTAATTTAGATTACCAGCAGGTGGTGCTAGTCACCCACAAAATACACAGCTTCTCTATGAGAAAGTATTAAAATTGTTTAATGTAATATATTTTTGCTTTTGTAGTATTTATTTATAACACATGAGAATAGATATAGATAGAGTCTAACAATATATCCATGTACAGTTTTTGAATACATAATGCATAATTAGTTTAGAATGTTCTCATTTTTTTTACCTGTTGAATGTATACACACTCTAATCTGAATTAGCAGCTCTATTAATCAGGAAAAAAAAGAATAATTGCTGTTTGCTGATATTAGTGTCTATAATTAAAGAAAAGAAGAAAGGAAGTTATTAATGCAGGGCCTGTATTCTCTTCCCCTGTGGCTACAAACAGTCCCTAGACTTGTTCAAAACAGCTTTTGAGGGGTACTGTTGTTCCCAGAGTTAAAAAAAAAAAAAGCAAACATAAAAAACACCAAAAAATAGTAAAAACTAAATATTTATACTATTTTTATACTAAAAGGGATAGTAAACACTAAAAATGTTATTGTTTAAAAAGATAGATAATCCCTTTATTTGCCATTCCTTAGTTTTGCATAACCAACACAATTACATTAAAATACTTTTTACCTCTGTAATTATCTTGTATCTAAGCGTCTGCCAACTGTCTCCTTATCTCAGATCTTTTGACAGACTTGCAATTCAGGCAATTATTGCTGAGTCTGCGGACTCTATATGAAACACATGAACTAACGCCCTCTAGCTGTGAAAAAAAATGTCAAATGCATTCAGATGAGAAGCGGCCTTCAAGGGCTTAGAAATTAGCATATGAGCCTTCCTAGGTTTAGCTTTCAACTAAGAATAACAAGAGTACAAAGCCAATTTGGTGATAAAAGTAAATTAGAAAGTTGTTTAAAATGACATGTCCTATCTGAATCATGAACATTTATTTTGGACTTTACTATCCCTTTAAACAGTAAACAATCACTGTCATTAATGCACCCCAGTAATTAGCAAAGGATGAAACAGTGCTGTCTGTGGTTAGCCTTATTTGATTTACACACTCAATACTGTGCTGCTGGTAAAATATGCTTTAAAGGGGCATGAAATCCAAAATTTATATTTCATGATTCAAATAGAGTATACAGTTTTAATCAACTTTCTAATTTACTTCTATTTAAAGGGATAGTCCAGCCAAAATTGGAATCCACGTGGATGCATTTCAGTTCTGAATAGAAGCAGTTTTGTAATATATATGCATAAGCAAAAATGCTCCTAATAAAAGCTATAGTTGTTTTAAAAGAGTATTTAAGTATGCAGCGTGCACCAGCATTTTAAACACATCACTTGTTCAGAGAGGCTAAGGTGCTTGTCCGATCTGGCAATGACTCAATTTGTTGATTGCTGACATGATAAAGCCCCACTGGTGCTCTGTGCAGCTGCAGTATTTAAAATGCTACATGCACGTGTAGAGAAAAATGTTAACACTAAAACAGTAATAACTTTTACTAAAAGCATTTTTGCAATTACCTGTATATTGCAAATATGTTTCTATTCAAATTTGACCGGAATGTCCCTTTAATTTGCTTTATTCTCTTGGAAAAACTTTTGAATGAGCAGCAACACACTACTGGGAGCTAACTGAACAAGGAAGAGATAATTATAACAGGCATATATGTGCAGCTACCAATCAGCAGCTAGCTAACAGCAGTCCACTGCTGATCCTAAGCCTACATAGGATACCAATAAAAAGAAGAACATTAGATAATTAAAGAAAATTGGAAAGTTGTATAAAATATTATGCTCTATATCATAAATGTTTGGGTTTCATGTCCCTTTTAAATAACATGTGTAAGAGAAGTTGTGTAAACATTTTATGTCATTGAAGAATAACTACTAAGTGCATTTCTTTTCATTGTATAATTCCTTAAATACAATAAAAACCTTGTATGTAGATTGTATTTTGTACTACAAAGTAGAAACATTTGTATTGGCTGTTTTTAACATAGAAATACCCCATAATGGACAAAAGGCATAAGGAGGGGCTTCTAGCATTTTAGAGTTTTAAGAGAATACAGTCACAACTGTCATACTAACTCATAGACCCAAGAAACACCCCTGTTTACCCCGGTGCTCTGACAAAATGCTGACTGACATTAGGCCGATGAACAGAATGCCGAAGCATGATCCAAGTTCGGCCGAGGGCAGATACGCTCCAGAGTGCTCTGTTCTAATCAGAGTCTCGGGCGCCATAACCGCCTCTGGGAACCTAACCATGGGTCACAGCCCGCATGTCTTGTAATTCTCTGTCTGGGAAATTATCTATCTATCTATCTATCTATCGAATCTATGTATCTATCTAATCTATCTATCAAATTTATCTATCTATCGAATCTATGTATCTATCTAATCTATCGAATTTATCTATCGAATCTATTTATCTATCTATATATCGAATTTATCTATCAAATCTATTTATCTATCTTATCTATCTATCAAATCTATTCATCTATCTAACCTATCAAATCTATTTATCTATCGAATGTATATATCTATCTAATCCATCTATCTATCTATCTATCTATCTATCAAATCTATCTATCTATCTTGTGGCCGGATTGTTATCTGACAGCCACTTTTCTGTCTGACTATTATCCGTCTGCAAAATGTCTGTCGGCTAACAATCTGGCCACGGTTTACCTCACACACTAAAACTGTGAGACTCATTTTTATAATAATTTTCACTTCTTTATAAAGTTTTCAATTTTCTTTTCAGAAATGAGGTTGTATGCTAATTGTTATATATAGGTTTTAACCTTTGCATTATATATTTTATTTTTGCAAAATTAAAAAAAATATTTTACTCTTTAATGTAAATTCACACTGAGCATGTGAAAGAGTTCACAGTATATGCATTTGTGATTGGCTGATGGCTGTCACATGATACAGAGGAAGGGGAAAATAAGTTACTGAACTATGTCAGAAAAAAAATCTACTGCTCATTTGAAATTCACACTAAGTGATATTGTATTCTCTTTCTATTATGCATTTATTGATTATGCAATTCTACCATATTTAACAATACTTTAATACAAGCTTTTATGCATAACTTAAAGGGACAGTAAACACCAGAATTTTTTTGTTTAAAAAGGTAGATAATACCTTTATTACCCATTCCCCAATTTTGCATAACCAACACAGTTATAATAATATACTTTTTACCTCTGTGATTACCTTGTATCTATGCCTTTGCAAACTGCCCCCTTATTTCAGTTCTTTTGACTGACTTGCATTTTTAGCCAATCAGTGCTGACTCCTAAGAGCTTCACGTGCTTGAGCTCAATGTTATCTATATGAAACACATGAACTAGCGCCCTCTAGTGGTGAAAAACTGTCAAAATGCTTTCAGCATTAGCATATGAACCTCCTAGATTTAGCTTTCAACTAAGAATACCAAGAGAACAAAGCAAAATTGGCAATAAAAGTAAATTGGAAAGTTGTATAAAATTACATGCCCTATTTAAATCATGAAAGTTTTTTTTTACTTTACTGTCCCTTTAATTTGATTTTTTTACAGTGTACAGTTAAAGGGACACTCAAGGCAAAATGAAACTATCATGATTCAGCTAGAGCATGCAATTTTAAACAACCTTCCAATTTACTTCCATTAAAATGTGCACAGTGTTTTAAATTTACGCTTTTTGAGTCACCAGCTCCTACTGAGCATGTGCAAGAATTCACAGAATATACGTATATGAATTTGTGATTGGCTGAGGGCTGTCACATGATACAGGAGTCATTGGAATAGACATAACTGAAATTTGTCATAAAAAAATCTACTACAACTACTCATTTGAAGTTCAGACATAGGGGGATATTTATCAAAGTGTCAATCTCGATGCATTCGCAGGCGTCAATACACTCGCTAGACATCGCTGCCGCAGATCTGCATATGATGCCCTTATTTATAAAAAAAAAAAAAACAGTCAAAAACACGCGCGTCAAGTGCGGTGGGATGAGCATCGGACTGTTGTTAACTAACAGTCATCGATGTCACGGTTATTCTGTTCTTTCCTAACTTTATTTATACCATTTCATTACTGTCCATGAACAAGCACATTTCTCTAAAGCTAATATTTTATTTTTCCTCTGTTAATGTCCAAGAAATAGCTGCATTTATACCTCAACAAACAATATCTCATAGAAAGTTATTTTTATATTTATGTGTTATACCAAAAAAATCTGTATTTCTAGAAGTCATGATATGCTTTTATCTCGTGTTTTTTTTTTTTATAAATGATTATTAATGCTAGAATTTGTACATACTTCTTTGCACATACTTGTATGTGTATATATATATATATATATAAATATATATATATATATATATATATATGTGTGTGTGTGTGTGTTATGTTCTAAACAATGTTGTCTTTCATATCTCTGTGTTTATTTATACCACTATATGTATATAGTGTAAATTTATTACTATTCTGAGCAAGAATAATTGCAAATATAACATGTAATCAGAGTATCATATGTATTTATTTGCAATCAATGGATATTTTAAAAGCTTGGCCAGTTTTCTCTCTGTACCTGTGTAACCCCTCCTGATTGTAATCTAGCTTTAAAAACCACCCCTATACAGGTGTTATAAAATGGGCTGGCATACTATCACTATCACTATATACTTTCAAAGTATAATACACAATGTAACAAATGGCACTTAAAAGTTCTGATGAGTGATCAATGACACAAGTATCGAGCAATTTGATTCGTTAGTGATAGTTTAAAATGTATATTTAAATCAGATTGGCTGATGTCATAAATCATGTGATTATGCATATTCCAATCAAAAGTGGTTGAAAGATGCACTAGTGTGTGGGTTATTTAGGAGTTTGCGACATAATCGTTGCATCTAATTTGGTGCGAAGTGGAGAGTGGGACTTATATTATATGCCTTAAACATGATGTAAATAGATTTATCAAAAAAATAAAAAGGAAGTTAGCTATATTATGTTGCGCATTTATTTAATTGTTATCTCTATATCTATTAGTGCAACAAGTTTGGGGCAAAACTTTGCACTGAATTTGGAGAAATAATATTGTCCCCTTGCTTTGTAATGAGAGACAAAGATGTAACATAATCCATAAGTAGTAATGTATTTTTTATTTTTATCCCTATATCTATTATTCCACCAAACGTGGAGCAATTATATTGTTTGATTTAGAAAGGGTATAGAATTTTAATAAAGTTTCTAATTTACTTTTATTATGTCATATGCTTCATTTTCTTGCGGCATCGAACATAAGCTTTCGGTGTTTTCAGACTCCCATTGATTTCTATGGCATCCGCGGCCTCAAGGGTGGTGGTTTGAAAACTTGGTACGCTGCGTCGGAATAGACGCAAGCGTACCTGGTAAATGTTTGATAAATTGGTAAAAGGGTCAAATAGAGTCGAATGTGAATTCGAAACATCTGTAATGACGCAAGCATCGATCTGCGTCGGATTGAGATCGCGGGAGTGTATATTTTGTCACACATTGACGCTTTGTTAACTACGGCGGATCAATCTTGCGTCAAATACAATGCCGGATTCCAGTGTATTATCAGTTGATGCTTTGATAAATATCCCCCTAAGTAATATTTTATCAGGCATTTGTTCATTTTGCAAATCTACTGTATTTACTGATGTTTAATATGCTTTTGAAATGCTTATTTTATTAGGCACCATACTGTATGTACATGTCTCATCTACAGAGCATTATATTTCTCACAATAGAATTTAAATTTAAGATTAATGCGTCCCTTCCATATCTCTTTAAAATACTGGCCATGCTAGTAATATATCACATTAGTGGTATAACCATATTTTGCATGCAAGGAAATAGCCTGCATAAAAATGTATTCATAGTATTTGTAAACTGAATAATTGGCATAAAATTACAGATGGTTCAATGCATCGTTAAATGTGTCAGGAATTTCATTTTACTTAAGGTTTGGTGCACGCAAGTGTAGCCGACATGTCGGTGTATACATTTTATTTGATGCTCTTATAAGTCTTTTTAAATGTCTAACAGCACATGTTTTACTAACTTCTTTATGGGTCCATCTGTGTTCAAGTGTGTGCAAATGGATAGTCAATGATTTTTTTTCAGTAGAATATACTGTAGCAAAATAAAATACCCAGAGAAACTGTAATAAAAGTACAGCTGACTGCCAGTTTAGTGATCTGGAATAACTGTCATAAGATTTCAATCATCAAAAGTACAAAGCCATATTTTTAGAAATATTGCATTTGTTAAAAAAAAGTTATTATTTCAGATGTATTTGCATGCACCATTACTCTTATATGTGTCTTGTCTAGACTATATGTAACAATAAAATTTAAACAACATTTCTTAATGGGGGTTAAAGGGACATGAAATCCAATTTTTTTAATTTTGTGATTTAAAGAGAGCATGTTAATTCAAACTACTTCTATTATCTAATTTGCTTTGTTTTTTTGGAATCCTTTGTTAAAAAGCATACATAGATAGGCTCAGGAGTTGCTGATTGGTGGTTACACATTATTATTATCAGGTATTTGTAGAGCGCCAACAGATTCCGCAGTGCTATAAATATAGTTGGTATACAGGATAACATTTATAGGGCTCAAATGGGTAGAGGGCCCTGCCGAGAGTTGCACTGTTGTAGTCGGCTCTTATGAAGGCGATCTGCAAACAGCTGGGCTCATACGTTTACATTTTAAGGGGTTCAAGGGGAAAGCAATGGAGGTAGGAAAGCTTAGTGTAGGTTGTATGCATCCCTGAATAGTAGAGTTTTTAGGGAGCGCTTGAAGCTGTTAAAACTAGGGGAGATTCTTGTGTAGCGAAGCAGGGAGTTCCACAAGATGGGGGCCAGTCTGGAGAAGTCCTGTAAACGGGAATGTGAGGAGGTAACAAGAGAGGAAGAGAGAAGGAGATTGTGAGCAGAGCGAAGGGGACAGGAGGGAGAGTATCTGGAGACAAGGTCTGAAATGTAGGGGGGAGCAGTGCAGTTGAGGGCTTTGTATGTCAGAGTGAAGATTTTGTGTTTAATCCTTGAGGCAAGAGGAAGCCAGTGAAGGGATTGGCAGAGAGGTGCAGCAGATAAAGAGTGACGTGTAAGGAAGATGAGCTTGGCAGAGGAATTCATTATGGATTGTAAAGGAGCTAGGCGGCAGCTAGGTAGACCAGAGAGGACGGAGTTGCAGTAGTCGAGGCGGGAAAGGATGAGAGAGTGGATTAAAATCCTAGTTGTGTCTTGTGTAAGGAAATAAGGAGTTCAGTTTTGGAGAGATTTAGCTTAGACTCTTTTAAAGGAACCTAATTATGACTTGTTGATTGAAAAGAGAAGGGGACTGAGGACAGAGCCTTGAGGTACCCCAACAGAAAGTGGTAATGGGGCAGAGGATGCCCCAGAGAAGGCTACACTAAAGGTACGGTTAGACAGATAGGAAGAGAGCCACAAGAGAGCTGTGTCGCAGATGCAGAAGGATTGGAGGGTTTGGAGCAAAAGAGGGTGGTCAACAGTGTCAAAGGCTGCAGACAGATCACGGAGGATAAGCAGAGAGAAGTATCTATCTAAGAGTCTTATGCTATTGGCTCACTGTGTGCATTTTTGTTAAGCAAAGGATACTAAGAGAATGAAGTAAATTAGAAAATAGAAGTAAATTGGAAAGTTATTTAAAAATTGTATTATCTATCTGAATAATGAAAGAAAAATGGTTGGTTTATTGTCCCTTTAAGCAGCCACCACAGGATTTTCATAATCAGTCCTACGACATAGCTTTGAAGTCTATACCTTTTGTCCATTATGGGTATAAATAAAACATGGTTGATCATTTTTTGAGCTGCACCTGGGGATCAGTAGCATAACAGGCAGACTTAGCTTGGTGGCTATTGCTAAATAAATACAGAAAAGTCAAAAACATATAAATTGGGGAGCCCTAGATGACTATCAATTGCTGAACTAGGTCTTGAGTTGGACCCTATTAAAACTGTTGGTCATGACATGAATGGAAGTGACCTGCTCAGGCATTTTTAGTTCATTTCATGCGAATGACCATTTTTATATATATTTGTCAGTCATTGACTTTAAAGTGCCATAAAACATGTTGAGATCTGTGCATATCCTAAATGGGCTAATTAAGTTAAAATAGTTTGCATAGAAAAATTGTTTAAAAATTGATGGCAAGTATTTTAAAATAATGTTCAAAAATAAGCAAAAATACTTAAAGGGACAGTATACTATACTTTTTTTTCCCTTAATGTCTTTCCAATTACATTTTTTACCAGCTGCAGAGTATAAAATGTATGAGATTTGCTTTTTAAGACTTTTTTGTGTATATGAATTAGCTGATTTTGTGTTTTGAAGCCACAACCTAATAAAACGGGTTGCGCTTGTAGGTATAATCAGATCTCATTACTTTATCACATTGTGTACATATACCTGCTTCTTTATCTTATATGTTTCCATAAACCAATCACCAATACTTGGAGAGAACGATGGAAAATTAACATTGTATTACCTTATCTCTTCTATAACCCACTGTGAGTGTAATTTCTTCTACTGGCTGTGTTAACACAGCTTGGCCTTGAGGCCAAAATCTTTTAGGATGGGTGGGGATACCACAGGCTAAATAAACTTATTAAAATGCCAATATAAGTTTAATGGAAATACTTGTAAATAATTTAATACACTCCAGCAAGTAAAATTGATCATTGGGAACAAAGGGGAGGATTTTTTTTTTGTAAAATGCCCCTTTAAATAGCTATGCTGTCTGGAGCAGTTTGCTCCACCCCCCTTATCAGTGTTTAGACACATGCATTGTATTTCAAAAGAGTTCCCAGCGTCTAGGCATGCCCCAGCAGATAATCCCTATGAACTTTTGCATTCTACAAAAGCAACAATAGATATAGATACAGCCATAGAAGGAAATGTGTGGGTGGAGTTAGAGCTGTACAATTCAGAAACTTAAAAGAGAGGGTTAATGGCGAGGCACTGCAGTATAAATTTGCAGGTAAAGTAATTAAAGTAATAAATTATTATATTTTGTCTCTATCCCAACTTGTTTTATGTCCCTTTAATGTTTTTTTTAATAACTGTTATGTTGATGGTGGCAATTTGTGCTCACAAAATAACTCTGCTCTCGTACATCTAATACACCTAAGTCCGTAATTTTGTCAAGGTGATAAGCATGATTCATATGGGCACACTAACAAAGTATTGTAGGTCATAGACAAAGCAAGACTATCAGGAGCTCAGGGACAAGTCCTTTATCAGCGCCCCCCATAGTTCCATAATGAATTGACTAAGAACAGGTCACTTGATTAGGAAATTGCTTTATAATAGAAAAATAACCTAAAATTATAAGGTTAGTTAGTTATATACTTACCAAAATGAACTTTGTTTGCAAAATATATTATGTATAAGCATTTAAATTAAATTAAGAACTGCTCAACCAACAGTGCCTCCTTATTTCAGTTCTTTTGACAGAATTTTATTTCAGCCAATTAGTGCTGACTCATAAATAACTCCATGGGAGTGAGCAAAATGGTATCTATATGACACACATGAACTAGGGCTGTCAAGGTCTGAAAAATTGTCAAAATGCACTGAGATAAGAGGCTGGCCTTCAAGGGCTAAAAAATCAGCATATGAGCCTACCTAAATTTAGCTTTCTACAAAGAATACAAAGAGAACAAAGCAAATATGATGATAAAATAAATTGGTAAGTGGTTTGAAATTGCATGCCCTATCTGAATCATGAAAGTTTAATTTTGACTAGACTGTCCCTTTTTAAAACATATTACACATCCATTTTACTCCAGTTATTTTTCAAAAGTCAAACTCCACCCTCTATTTCCCTTATATAGAGAAGCAAATCGGAGCTTTAGTCTGCAGAAAACAAGGCTAGCCACTGTCATAAATTTAGTACAAAATGTATTGTTTTGCAGTTATCTGCGAGAACCACTCAGAGACAGGTTTGTAGGAGGTGCATTTCAAGTTCTAAAAATGAGAAATGACTCAATTTTCAGAGCTTAGTTACATGAAAAGGGGACAAATCAAAGAACAAAATGTATGGCGAGGTTACTTCATTAAGACTAACTTAACATTTTATATAAAAATTTCAAGGTCTTTACTGTCTCTTGAACTTGCAAGCTGTATGCAGATGAAGTTTAGTCAAAATGCACTAATTTACCTGACAGAAAAGTAATGTTACTAAACTAGAAGCAAATACATGCTAAATTATAGTGAAAACATTTCAGTTTAATTTGTATTTGCTGAAAACTGAGAATGTATATCATGTGATATCCATTATCCCATAAATCTTCATTACGTTCTAAGATGAACCACTTGAAACATGAAAATGAAGCAGCATAGCTGTAATAAACGGACTAGAAAATATCACCTGAACATCTCTTATGTAAGAAAGGAAGATATTTTATCTCAAAATTTCTTTAGTAGCCACATCCTATTGTAAAGGGACTTTAAGAAGCCAATCAGGAGGTATGCCCCAGTACTTTCATGGGAACATGCATCAGGCATGTGCAGCACAGTTACTTTATTTTTCTTCTTAGTTTAAGGAAGTTTACTATGACACGCGATTTCAGTGAAATTCCATAAGATCACAATAAACCATTAGATTAGGGGCATGATACAAAGCAGGAGCTATACATTTTGATGTGGCTGCATTGTTCTATATTATTGTTGAGTGCTTTTTAAAATGTATTTTGTGTAACTGCAAAACTGTGTAAAAAATGCAAAACTGTAAAGCTCACATTATGTATCATTCACACTAACCTAAAGTACATTATACATCTATGAAAAAGTGGACAATATTACTGATCTGTGAGTGTGCACCGCTTCTGTCACAGGCTGTGAGAATACCTGAGCTCTAAGATGGCAGCCCCCAGTACAGAGAGGCAGAGCTTCAGTATCTAGCACCTTTAAGCTATTAAAACAGGAGCACTGATTTCTAAAGAGCTGTAGGAATAGGATGAAATGCAATAACTAAAGGCTAGATTATGAGTTTGTGGTATGAGGGGTGGGGTGCTAACTTGCACGTTATTGTCACCGCTCACTTCCCTACAGCGCTGGTATTACAGGTTTTCATAAACCCGGCGTTAACAGGCAAGAGGTGAGCGTAGAGCAAAATTGGGCTCCATCCCGCACTCCAATACCAGCGCTGCTGAAAGCTGTGGTGAGCAGGTTTTACGTGCTCGTGCACGATTTCCCCATAGACATCAATGGGGAGAGCCGGCTGAAAAAAAGCCTAACACCTGCAATAAAGGAGCGTAAAGCTCCGTAACGCAGCCCCATTGATTCCTATTTATAAATGTATGTTTACACCTAACACCCTAACATGAACCCCGAGTCTAAACACCCCTAATCTTACACTTATTAACCCCTATTCTGCCACCCCCGACATCACCGACACCTACATTATATTTATTAACCCCTAATCTGCTGCCCCTAACATCGCCACCACCTACCTAAATATATTAACCTCTAATCTGCCGCCCCCAACGTCGCCGCCACTATACTAAATTTATTAACCCCTAAATCTAAGTCTTACCCTAACCCTAACACCCCCTAACTTTAATATAATTAAAATAAATCTAAACAAAACCTACTATTAATAACTAAATAATTCCTATTTAAAACTAAATACTTACCTGTAAAATATACCCTAAGATAGCTACAATATAACTAATAGCTACATTGTAGCTACCTTAGGGATTATTTTTATTTTACAGGCAAGTTTGTATTTATTTTAACTAGGTAGAATAGTTACTAAATAGTTACTAACTAGCTGGCTGAGCATCATGGGAAATGTAGTTCCAAAACCTCTGGAGGGCTAAGTTTGAGGATGTCTGAGATAGAGCATGCAATTTTAAACAACTTTTAAATTTACTCCTATTATCAATTTTCCTTTGTTCTCTTTATTTGAATAAGCAGGAATCTAAGCTGAATGTAGCCACCAATTAGCAAGCGCTACCCAGGGTGCTGAATCTAAAATGGGACGGATCCTCATCTAAAGATCCTGCTTTTTCATATAAAGTTAGCAAGAGAACAAAGAGAAATTGAATTAGAAAGTTGCTTAGAATTACATGCTCTATCTGAATCATAAAAGGAAAAAAATAATTGGGTTTAGTATCCCTTTAAGATGCAACATAGAAAACAATGTTTGTAATGTCCCTTTCATTCAAATAAAAAAAAGGACACTTTGTAATTTTCATTAAAGGTACAGTAATAAATAATCAAAGATCCACATATCTCACTGTATTTGAGAAGTTCATATCATTATTCGTACACAAGATAATTTGATATCACATAAAACACAGCTGCTACAGGTTTGTGGGAAAAAAAACAAAATAACATTGTCTATTGTATACTCTTTTGGAAGAAGAGATTTATGCAAATAAAAAATAAAGCCAGTATTCTAAGCTGCCAAATGTTTTGCTATGTTTTATTCTGGGAACATTTCTGATGCCATCTTGGATATGAATATAACACTGTTTTCCCAGTATATGCTAAACTGTGTATTCTGCATGTGAGCCAAAAGTGATTAGACCTGAGAGCTTTTATAGAAACTGTCTTCCCAATGTATATGCAAACTTGTAAACATGTTGGGTATATTAACATCATTATTTTCATTGACTCTTATAATACAAATAAACAGACACTCATTCATGAATGTGCTTAACAATGTCCCTGGTGTCTTTAAAGGGACATAATAAAATACTGATAAAGTATGATAATTTGTAAGAGTATTTTATTACTGCACATATGCTTGTGTGTAACTAACTTGTGCTTATGATGTGCAATGTTTATAGAATGGCTTGGTAGTGTGTTTGGAAATTTAAAGGGACACTCAAGTCAAAATAAACGTTTATGAATCAGATAGAGCAACAGTTTTAAGACACTTTCCAATTTACTTAAATTATCAAATTTTTCACAGTCTTTTTATATTCTGGGCAAAAAGATCCTACTGGGCATGTGCACAAGCTCACAGGGTATACATATACTATTCTGTGATTGGCTGATGTCTGTCACATGATACAGGGCGCTGGAAAATGTGTGGGGGGGGGGATACATTTGTCAGAAAAAAATTGACGGATTATTTGAAATTCAGAGTAGGTGTTAAATCATTGTCTTTTTATGTGCTAATTGTGCTTTTTTACTGCATTGAGTGGTCCTTTAAAGGGATAGAAAGATCAAAGTTGAAATGTGCATGAATGCATTTCAGTGTGGCTAATTTTCTGAGCACTAGTTGCCACCGTAAGCTTGCGGTAGCAATAACGAGCCACTTGTAATGGCTGGTTATTTATCGCGTGCCCACAAACAGGCAAATTTGCCTGTTTACTGGTGTGCAATAATTTAGCACTCCACTTGTAATCTAACCCTTAGTGCGTCCTTTATAAAGAAAAACACAATATATTACACCCCCCTGATACTATCTTCATAAACTAAATACAAAATGTACATTGCATCTTCTCATACCCTCACCCCTGATAAAAGTGCGGGTCCCCCCCAAATACAGGGCCTGGGGCAGGTGCCTCTCTCGCCCTGTCCAAAGGACAATAGGTGATGGGTTCAATAAACAAAAATAACTAGTTTAAATATAAAATAAACCTAAAAGAACAATTTCTCATACATTTAATTCTTATATAGCTGGTATAACAACATGTCAAACACATAAGGGGAATCATACATTACAGTGCCCCTTTAAATATGTTTCAAAACAATTTTTTTGCTTCTAAAAGTTTCTTAACCACTGACACAATAAAGCAATTCTTTTCTTCTGTTATAAGCTAACCTGAATGTTATAATAGATACATTATTTCTATATTTTTCCTGTTATGTATAAAGTTGTAAACTAACACCAATTACACATAATAACTGAAACTATTTTCTTGCTCTAGGAAGATTTTTTTTCCCATTTCTTCCTGTGCAGTTTTTATTTTAATACTTAACTCACTGTAAAACATGACTGATTTATGGGGCATCTGAAAGAATATTCCAAAGCATGTGTAATATATTAAGGCTTTCTGTAATATTCAGCAGTCTTTTCATCTTGGATACCTGAACATGGGACCAACTCGTTAATCCCTAGCCTTTGATTATAGTGTAGTTTTAGCTGCAGTGTATCCTTGTTATATGACTAGTCTTGAAAGAACATCAAAATCAAAACTAAGTTCTTGTTAGCTGGACCCATCTGGCCATATTTTATCGGCTTTATTAGCAACTAATATACTAATACACAGACTAATATATTGTGTATCATTTTAATACATCTGTACTATTACTAAGGTTTAAAACAAAATACATAAGTTGTTTTAAAGGAATGTTGTAGTCATTTTTTTTCTTTGGTTCAGTGAAAAAAAGGACAGTTCAAAATATATTTAAATTTGTACTGTGGTTAGTGTTGGACTGACACTCTATCCAAATAACAACATACAACGTTGGGAAACAGCACTGTTTAGTAAGCGCACGGTGTAGGGGTTAACTGCAATACCCCATAAATACTCAATATTTCACACTTCACCAGCACTATTATTCTTTAAATTGTTGAAATTTTATTGAAAACCCATTAAAATAAGCGACGTTTCGGTGTAATCCCCTTAGTCATGCTCTATGTTACATACTGTCATTTTCATGCCTTTTAAACACAATATTTCTCGCGCCAAATTTTTGGTGCGAGAAATATTGTGTTTAAAAAAAAAAAAAATGCGTTTAAAAGGCATGAAAATGACAGTATGTAACATAGAGCATGACTAAGGGGATTACCCCGAAATGTTGCTTATTTTAATGGGTTTTCAATAAAATTTCAACGATTTAAAGAATAATAGTGCTGATGAAGTGTGAAATATTGAATACTCTATCCAAATAAGATAGGTTCCAGACGTGTAGATAAAACAGTGTATGATATCCTTTAACACTGCAAGATTCAGTAAAACCTTATTGTAAAATATTATATCCTATGTAATCAGATAAGTAAGTGTTGTATTCAAACTTTATGGCAATATCACATTTGTTTGCCACACTCAGTACAAATATAGCACATTACTTGACACAGCCAAGATCAATCTTCAGAGCATATTTTACTCACTTGAATCCACGGTTTAATACAGAAAGCTGATTGGTCTCAGAGGAACAGCTCTGATGAAGTGCTGAGTGTGGCAAGAAACGCGTCAGCTGTAATCAGGTCTGTGCTCACTGTGCATTTGCAAACTTTTACTATGTTTAACCAATTAAAATGGATGTTTTAACCGTATATCATCAGCCTTCCTGTTGTCTGAATATGGGTGTATGTCGTTCTTAATGGTGTTGTACCCCTTGTCTACAAAATATATTTCAGTCTTTCGTGTTTTTGGAGAATTTATGTTCCTGAATAAATCAAAGTTTTCTTAGAGAGTCCCGTTTCCACCAATAAAACAGAAGCAGATATCCTTATTAGCAGGAAAATTATGCTTCTGTACTAGTCTTAATTTAAATTTAAAGTACCAGTAAATACAGTAGATTTGCATAATCAACAACTGCATGATAAAAAGACAATGCAATAGCACTTAGGGGTATATATATTAACCCCTTCTTCTTAACTTTTGTTTCCGGCGAGCAGACGCTGCTTCATAAATCTACCCCTTAGTCTGAAATTAGATTTTTTTCTGACTAATTTTAAAGTTATGTCTATTTCCACTCCTCCTGTATCATGTGTCAGCCATCAGCCAATCACAAATGCATATAAACGTATATGCTGTGAATTCTTGCACATGCTCAGTAGATGTGACTCAAAAAGTGTAAATATAAAAAGACTGTGCAGATTTTGTTAAAGGGACAGTCTAGTCAAAATTAAACTTCCATGATTCAGATAGAGCAGGCAATTTTAAGCAACTTTCCAATTTACTGCTATTATCTAATTTTCTTTGTTCTCTTGGTATCTTCATTTGAATTTAAGCTTAGAAGCTGGCCTATTTTTGGTTCAGAACCTGGGTAGCACTTGCTGATTGGTCACTACATTTAGACACCAATCAGAAAGTGCTACCCAGGTGCTGAACAAAAAATGGGCCAGCTCCTATGATTACATTCTTGCTTTTTCAAATAAAGATACCAAGAGAATGAAGAAAAATTGATAATAGGAGTAAATTAGTAAGTTGGTTAAAATTGCCTGCTCTATCTGAATCATGGAAGTTTAAATTTGACTGGACTATTTCTTTAACCCCTTAATGACCGACGATGTGCAGGGTAGGTCCTCAAAAAAAATACAGTTAACGACCGAGGACGTACCCTGTACATTGTCGGTCTTGGAAAGGGCTGGAAGCGATCATTCATCCATCAATTAAAAAGTGCTGTCCAGAGTACTGAACCAAGAAAAAAAGCTTAGATGCCTTCTTTTTCAAATAAAGATAGCAAGATAAAGAAGAAAAATAGATAACAAGAGTAAATTAGAAAGTTGCTTAAAATTGCATGTTCTATCTGAATCACGAAAGAAAAAAAAAATTGGGTTCAGTGTCCATTTAAGTAATGTGGAGGGCAGCATCATGATTTGGGGCTGCTTTGGGCTTGGAACACTAGCCATTATCAAGGGAAAAATGAATTCCCAGGTTTATCAAGATATCCTACAGGATAATATCAGGGTGGCTATGCGCCAGCTGAAGCTCAGTAGAAGTTGGGTGATGCAGAAGGACAATAATCCTAAACATCAAAGTAAATCCACCACAGAATGGCATGTTTGAGTGGCCCAGTAAGAACCCAGACTTTAACCCCATAGAGATGCTGTGGAATGACCTCACACCAGACATCCTAAGAATATGGCTGAGCTGAAGCAATTCTGTAAGGAAGAGCCATCCAAAATTCCTCCTGAAAGTTGTGCAGCTACTAGAAACGCTTGGTTAAAGTTATTGCTGCCAAAGGAGGATGAACTAGCTATTAAAACCAGGTGTTCACTTACTTTTTCCACTTCACTGTGAATGTTTAATGGGATGTGTTCAATAAAGACATACAAAATTATAATTGTTTGTGTCTATACTTGTGACTTTGATGAAGATGAGATGACATTTTATGACCAATTCATGCAGAAAACCAACTAATTCCAAAGGGTTCACATACGTTTTACCTGCCACTGTATATGCATAATAGAGATTGGTTTAATATAATGTTCCTTTTTAGGCATAATGTAAAAATTGCATGTTTTAATTTAAGGTGCTTTATTATTGACCCCAGCAAATTATATGTTTAAGCCCCACAAATGTGTTAAACACATAGGTAAAGTCCAATTTAGGAGCTGTGGGCCTTACGGCTCTGAACAAAACATGCGTTGAGCTAATCAGGAGTGCCAGTCCTATTACCTGCTTATTCACCAGTCACTTTCATCTTTCGAGGTGTAATTCTTTACCTATGTATTTAACCCCTTTTACAGGAGTCAAACTCATAGTTAGCTAATGTTTGTAATGAAAAATGACATGCATTAGCTAATTTAGTTTTTGCTTTAGAATGTTTCTTTAAAGGGACACTCGTCAAAATGTAATTTTCATGCCATTTAAAAAAATAAAAATCCAATTTACTTTCATAACAAATTGTACATAGTCTACCCTTACTGGGCATGTGCAAAAGTTTACAGAGTTTACAGATATGAGTCTGGGATTGGCTGATGGTTGTCACATGATACAAGGCAAATGGAAGTACAGTTTAAAATTTGTCTAAAAAAAAAAATGCAAATTGTTGTGGCTCACATTTAAGATAAATAATTCCCTTTCACTGGACATAATTTGTGTTGTAATTTGACCAATATAAATCTTTAACCAACACAGTTTATTGAGATGAATTTTAATGTAGAACAATTGATTATTTCCTAGTCAATGACTTGTTTTTCAAAGTACGGTCAGTGTGACATCTCCCAAGTCAATGATCTGTAGTCTACTTATTTTACACTTAGGAATAGATTTTGTTTGCACTAAGAATATAAACATGCATTGAAGTGCTGTAGATAAGTAAAATAATTCCATGCCTATGTTATTGGTTTTTAATTTACAATTAATAATGGTGAAAGTGGCTTCTCTCGCACATCATTAACGTAATTATCTTTTTAATCAGTTATGACCTCACGTTTTGGAATTTTGTTTTATATATAAATGGTGGATAATGGGAAAAAAAATATGAAATAGAAAATACAGTATCACATAATCAATGGCTTCCTCAACAATTAGCACACAAAATAAAATCTAGATTAAAGTGATATGAAACCCAAATTTTTTCTTTCATGATTCAGATAGGGTATGTGATTTTAAACAACTTTCCAATTTACTTCTATTATCTAATTTGATTTGTTCTCTTGGTATCCTTTGTTGAATAGGATACCCAGGTAGGCTCAGGAGCTGCTGATTGGAGGCTGCACATACTGTATATGCCTCATCTTTATGGCTCACCAATTGTGTTAACTAGCACCCAGTAATG
This sequence comes from Bombina bombina, assembly GCF_027579735.1. NCBI lineage: Eukaryota > Metazoa > Chordata > Amphibia > Anura > Bombinatoridae > Bombina > Bombina bombina. The sequence continues at coordinate 53,045,812 of NC_069506.1, forward strand.
CATTGCTTCTTCTTTATCAAAGGAAAACAAGTGAATGATGCAAATTAGATAAAAGAAGTAAACTAGAAAGCTGTTAAAAATTGTATTCTCTCATCTGAATCATGAAAGAAATGTTTTGGGTTTCATGTCCCTTCAAAGCTTCAAAGAATGTTTTCGGCATATTCATTTTGACTAGAATTTGTCTTTAGAGGTAAACGGAAGAGTGATCAAAATGAATAAAACCTATATAATTTAATCCTATTATCAATGTTATCTCTATTTCTTTGTAGCATTTGTTAAAGGGACATGATACCCAATTGTTGAAGCACTTGAATATGCATAGCTTTAAAAAGCTGACTAGAAAATATCACCTGAACATCTCTATGTAAAACAGGAAGATATTTTACATCAAAAGTCCCAAGTATTCACACCCCACTGTAAAGGACTTTAAGCAGCCAGCCAGGATGCTTGTCCCAGGACTTGCAAGAGAAGTGTGCATCTGGTATGTGCAGGCACAGTCATGTTATTTTCCTATTCAGTTTTAGTAAGCTCTTTGAAATCTCATGAGATCACAGCAAAGGCAAAACATTACCTCAGCACTGCTAATGCGGATTGGCTATTATTTTATTTTATTTATTTTTTAACTTGCAGCTGGACAGCAGATGAAGTATAACTGTTTACACAGAACTTACTCTGATGAGCTGAAGACATGTTGAGGTAAAATATCTTTCTTTTTTTACATAGAGATGCTCAGGTGATATTTTCTTGTCAGCTTTTTACAGTTAAGCTGAATCACTTTCGAGGGATTTAGCATATGAGTATTATGTCCCTTTAAACCTTAGCTCCTGTCCTTGAGAGCATATGATTGCAGTATTTGCAAAAATGTTTGTAACAATATATACAGTGCAAGCTTTGAGCCTACCTCAGTAAGTTCTCATGGAGAGAGGCCAACTTTCAACAAAGGATACCCATAGAAAAGTATACATTGAATAATAGTGGTAGAATAGAAAGTTTTTTTTTTTTTAATTGTATGCTCTGTTGACATAAAACATACAAGTAGTGTTTTTGCTTCTGTTGACCTTTAAGGAAACTTTAATTGCATGCAATTTTCAAGAACCTTCAATTTTAAATTGTAAATACAATATGCTAAAATAAAAAATCCATTAAAAATAAAATTAAAAAACAAACAAAACAAAACAGACTATACTATATTTTTAAAAAAAAAAAAATCTTTTGTTCTTAAAGAGACATAACCCCATTTTTTTTGTTTCAGATAGAGCATACAATTTTTAACAACTTTCCAATTTACTTATATTACCAAATTTGCTTTGTTCTCTTAGGTATCCTTTATTGAAGGAGAGGCAATTCACTACTGGGAGCTATCTAAATATAACAGGTGAGCCATTGACAAGAGACATATATAAGCAGCCACCACTTAGCAGGAAGTTCACAGCAATGCATTGCTTCTCCTCAGCCTACCTAGATATGCTTTTTAAACAAAGGATACCAAAAGAACAAATAAATTAAATAATAGAAATAAAATGGAAAGTTGTTTAAAACTGCGCTCTCTGCCTGAATCATGAAAGCAAAACATTTGGTTTCATGTCCTTTTAAAGAATATATTGATAATAGTGCAATGAAAAATAAGCCACTTTTAGATCATGTGGGGTCACATGGTAAAGTAAGAGACAGAGTTATAATTTAAAGGACCATTTTAAAGTAAAAATTTCAAGTTCTAATTTGACTTGTGACTCAAGATTACTATGGCACAGATCAGTGTTAATTTTGACGACAAAGTTCGCTTAGTTTTAGTCTTTTGACCAAAATGCCATTTTAGTTTTAGTCGTATTTTAGTCATCTGAATTGTTTTAGTTTTAGTTTACTAAAATCTAAGGGATTTTGTTAAAGTGAAGGTCAATTTAGATGAATCCATGCCCGGTTTTTAATAATCCTATTAAAAACAAGGGCACTTTTATTCATCAAAATTAAAATTTCACTTGTTTTCTTCAAATACTTACCTTTTAATCTTCACAGCCGCTTCAGCAATTCCCCCGGCTGTCGGAAGCCTCTTCATACGTCAGAAATGACAAATCCGGATTTCTCCAATCACAGCTTTCCCCCCCGGGGGGATCATGGCCTGAGGCAACGCCATGACTGGATGAAGCCGTATTCATCATTTTGGACCCGCGAAGATTGCTTACGACGGGCGGAGGAAGCGCTGCAGCGGCTGTCAGGATTAAAAGGTAAGTATTTGAAGAAAACCTTGTTTTTCATAGTATTATTAAAAACCGGGCATCGATTCATCTAAATTGGCCTTCACTTTAAAGTGTAATGCATTAATTAAGCATTTCTCTATAATTTCCAAACTCATTATATACTCCAGGAGTAAACATAACACCTGTTATTATTTATGGTATTAAGGTTTAAACATGCAATACAGACACAGATTTAGCCGTTGTGATATATAACGTCTTTATTAAACTTAAAATTAAATAAAACCAGGTTTCATAAACAAACAGAAGTGCAACTTTAAGATATAAAAAACAAACTGTAAACTGTATTGGCTGTAACACCATTGCACATATTACCTAATATAAAAACTGTAACAGTTCTCTGTTAATACTGTAATTAAAACAAGTATCAAGTAACTCAACACAACAAAAACGTTTCAGCAGCTAGCAAAGGCACAGCATAACTTAAACCCATACTCGTGGGTTATGCTTATTTCTATAGGAAGAATCAATTGATTGTTTACAGATTCGAAAAATTTTCAGCAACTAAATTAACACTGCTCTAGAACTTCCAAACTCATTATATATTCCTAGAGTAAAGGTTTATTAACCTGTTTTTATTTATGGTATTAAGGTTTGAACATGCAATACAGATTTAACTGTTGTGGTATATAACGTCTTTATCTTAAAATTAAAAATCAAGTTTTGTAAATAAACAAGAAGATAGCCTTGCTTTGAGCAGTAATTAAATATGGATTGATTATAACACCTCGAATAAAGTGTTAATTTTGACAGCAAATTTTGATTTAGTATTAGTCATGCAGGTCCATTTATCAAAGGGCTTGCGGACCTGATCCGACACTGCGGATCAGGTCCGCAAGACCTCGCTAAATGCGGAGAGCAATACGCTCTCCGCATTTAACATTGCACCAGCAGCTCACAAGAGCTGCTGGTGCAACGCCGCCCCCTGCTGACTCGCGGCCAATCGGCCGCCAGCAGGGAGCTGTCAATCAACCCGATCGTATTCGATCGGGTTGATGTCCGGCGATTCCTGTCCGCCTGTTCAGAGCAGGCGGACAGGGTTATGGAGCAGCGATCTTTAGACCGCTGCTTCATAAGTTGTGTTTCTGGCGAGTCTGAAGACTCGCCAGAAACACGACCCTTCAAGCTCCATACGGAGCTTGATAAATGGGCCTGATAGTCTTTTGACTAAAATGCCATTTTAGTTTTAGTCATATTTTAGTCATCAGAATTTCTTTAGTTTTATGCTCATTTTAGTCTAGTTTTAGTCGACGAAATTAACACTGGCGCAGATTACAAGTGGAGCCCTATTGATAGCACAGGCTGTGGTATCAATATCGCGGACCCGCGCTCAGAATAGCGCACATTCAGGTATAACATTTCAATGGTAAAACAGAATTACCAGAGAATGTTTAGCGTGGGCGGCATCTCTCACCCTGTGCTTTCAAAGGATAGTGCGGCAGCGCTAAACATCGCTTATATTACAATTTGTCAGTTGTGTGTCGCACGCTATAAATTTAGCTCAACTTGAGACCTAAAGAAAAGTGTTGAACTACAAGCAAAGTCTAAATAAAAACATGCAAAACATATTTAAAAAAAGTATTTTACTCATATGTATACATATAAAATGTAAAATATAGGCTTATTATTGAAATAAATGTATAAAAAGTGTTTAAAAGGAATATGGTATATGACAAGGTGTTTGACAGGGAAGGGCTCAAAGATATATATATATATGTGTGTGTGTGTGTATGTTGTGTATGTATGTACACACATACATACACATATATACATACACATATTCCCTGTGAAACGCCTTGTCATATACCATATCCCCTTTAAATAATGTTAACAACATTTTTGTTTTTAAAATAGAAATATCTTTATATCTACATATCTATATATACTGCATATCTCTCTCTCTTTCTCTCTCGGGCCTATTTATGAAAGGCCTGTCGGACATGATCCGACATTGCGGATCATGTCCGACAGACCTCGAGCAATACGCTCTCCGCATTGCACCAGCAGCTTTTGTGAACTGATGGTGCAACGCCGCCCCCTGCAGATTCGCAGCCAATCGGCCACTAGCAGGGGGGTGTCAATCAACCTGATCGTATTCGATCGGGTTGAATTGCGGCGATGTCTGTCCTCCTCCTCAGAGCAGGCGGACAGGTTATAGAGCAGTGGTCTTTAGACCACTGCTTCATAAATGGTGTTTCTGGTGAGCCTGAAGGCTCGCCAGAAACACGGGCCCTCAAGCTCTATATATATAGGTAAATCAATTAATAATATGTACAGTGGGCGCATAAAGCGGAAGGATATGTAGATATGTATGTTTAAATCACTTTATAAGTACTATTGTGACCACGTTAAATACTTTTTCTCTCCGATCTATACTATATGAACCTGTCAACAAAATAAAATTAAATTAAAAAAACGCGTCTATTATTCCAAAAGTTTATTTGGACAATTCAAACTTATACAAAAAAGAAAAAAGAGAGAAAACAATCTAGAAATATCAAAAAAACACAATCACTCCCAACTATAGTTGTTCATACAAACACTCGCACTATCATATAACAATAATAAGCTCAAGTAGATAAAATGGTATCCAATTCACAATATAAAAAATGTGTATAAAATTCCTTATAATATAACAACATCTAATTCTCAGAAAACATAATTTGTGCTTGATTTAGGAACGTCCCCTATTCAATTGGAGGTGGAAGCTCTCCTTAAATGTTTCTGTATCCTTTAGAATAAATGCTGGGTCTATTGCTTTAAGGTGGTGGCTAATAGTAACCCGTTACAGCAGGGCTAATTGTCTCTTAGAAAGTTCCCAAGATCGAAATGCTTCCAGCCGTCAGTATTTATCACTGGCGCTGTTCAAAGTTCACAGTGAATATATTAATTTAAAGAGGTGCTTCCTCACCTTTCTATAAGAATCCGTTTGTGCTGTAAAATATTATATATGTGACACAGTGAGGCTATCCCACCTTCTTACCGTGTCTCTGTGTTAGGTGTTACTCATTAGCCGTCTTACTCAGTCTGCCAACTTACTGCGGCTCTCGATCTCCGTTGTATTACGTCACCTGGTTTCCGGAACCCCCAGGTGGTTCTGACTTGCGCAAGCCTTTTGTTAGAATAGAAACCTCCGGGTCTTCCTCCGCTCTTTAGTACTTCAAAGTACGCGGGGTATAGTATTCTCCTTTGATCCCAATCCGTGGGGAACTTTAAAACGGAAAGCGGGTCTGTGTTAATTTCCAAACAGCAGGGTCAGTCCTTTTCTACGCGTTTCAACCCTTATGGGTCTTTTTCAAGATACTGTTCCCTGCACCTGTACACTTTAAATACCCTGATGTATATATAGGCCCCTCTCTCTCTCACTCTCTCTCTCTCTCTCTCTATATATATATATATATATATATATATATATATATATATATATATATATATATATATATATATATATACAGGGAGTGCAGAATTATTAGGCAAGTTGTATTTTTGAGGATTAATTTTATTATTGAACAACAACCATGTTCTCAATGAACCCAAAAAACTCATTAATATCAAAGCTGAATAGTTTTGGAAGTAGTTTTTAGTTTGTTTTTAGTTATAGCTATTTTAGGGGGATATCTGTGTGTTCAGGTAACTATTACTGTGCATAATTATTAGGCAACTTAACAAAAAACAAATATATACCCATTTCAATTATTTATTTTTACCAGTGAAACCAATATAACATCTCAACATTCACAAATATACATTTCTGACATTCAAAAACAAAACAAAAACAAATCAGTGACCAATATAGCCACCTTTCTTTGCAATGACACTCAAAAGCCTGCCATCCATGGATTCTGTCAGTGTTTTGATCTGTTCACCATCAACATTGCGTGCAGCAGCAACCACAGCCTCCCAGACACTGTTCAGAGAGGTGTACTGTTTTCCCTCCTTGTAAATCTCACATTTGATGATGGACCACAGGTTCTCAATGGGGTTCAGATCAGGTGAACAAGGAGGCCATGTCATTAGATTTTCTTCTTTTATACCCTTTCTTGCCAGCCACGCTGTGGAGTACTTGGACACGTGTGATGGAGCATTGTCCTGCATGAAAATCATGTTTTTCTTGAAGGATGCAGACTTCTTCCTGTACCACTGCTTGAAGAAGGTGTCTTCCAGAAACTGGCAGTAGGACTGGGAGTTGAGCTTGACTCCATCCTCAACCCGAAAAGGCCCCACAAGCTCATCTTTGATGATACCAGCCCAAACCAGTACTCCACCTCCACCTTGCTGGCGTCTGAGTCGGACTGGAGCTCTCTGCCCTTTACCAATCCAGCCATGGGCCCATCCACCTGGCCCATCAAGACTCACTCTCATTTCATCAGTCCATAAAACCTTAGAAAAATCAGTCTTGAGATATTTCTTGGCCCAGTCTTGACGTTTCAGCTTGTGTGTCTTGTTCAGTGGTGGTCGTCTTTCAGCCTTTCTTACCTTGGCCATGTCTCTGAGTATTGCACACCTTGTGCTTTTGGGCACTCCAGTGATGTTGCAGCTCTGAAATATGGCCAAACTTGTGGCAAGTGGCATCTTGGCAGCTGCACGCTTGACTTTTCTCAGTTCATGGGCAGTTATTTTGCGCCTTGGTTTTTCCACACGCTTCTTGCGACCCTGTTGACTATTTTGAATGAAACGCTTGATTGTTCGATGATCACGCTTCAGAAGCTTTGCAATTTTAAGAGTGCTGCATCCCTCTGCAAGATATCTCACTATTTTTTACTTTTCTGAGCCTGTCAAGTCCTTCTTTTGACCCATTTTGCCAAAGGAAAGGAAGTTGCCTAATAATTATGCACACCTGATATAGGGTGTTGATGTCATTTGACCACACCCCTTCTCATTACAGAGATGCACATCACCTAATATGCTTAATTGGTAGTAGGCTTTCGAGCCTATACAGCTTGGAGTAAGACAACATGCATAAAGAGGATGATGTGGTCAAAATACTCATTTGCCTAATAATTCTGCACTCCCTGTATATATATATATATATATATATATATATATATATATATATATATATATATATCTAGAACAGAAGAGGGAAGGGCGCACAGCAAAAAAAAGCCTCCTGGTGTAGTATGTCAAGATATTTCTTATATATTGTGATGCAGTGACAAATGAACACTCACATGTTATAACCTCAACCTTATGAGGTATAGATAGGACACAGAAAATCGATTATCCACTTGGGAAAAATCAATCCGGACCCCTTTCTGCTTTCAGCCTCCTGCTCTTTCCTAGTGCATAAAAGAATTGTGCTGACATCCTTTTGAAGTGGTTAATCTTCTGCTGGAAGGGTGTATACACTGTCTGAGGAAAGAGCAGGAGGCTGAAAGCAGAAAGGGGTCTAGATTGCCTTTTCCCAAGTGGATAATCTATTTTCTGTGTCCTATCTATACCTCATAAGGTTGAGGTTATAACATGTGAGTGCTCATTTGTCACTGCATCACAATATATAAGAAATATCTTGACATACTACACCAGGAGGCCTTTTTTGCTGTGCGCCCTTCCCTCTTCTGTTCTAGATTTGTTCCAAGAAGCTCTCCTGTCTACAGGGGGATTTCATTTTTTGGGAGTAGGCTGCAGGTAGAAGAAAACAACCCTCTCTTCCCTCCAGATATCAACGATTTGGTGTCATTGGAAAATCACAGGGAGACCTATAAACATAGGACATTACTGGTACTTTTCTTGATTGGGGACTATCCACATTTGTAGCGCTGTATTTCTCTGTTTTTTGTTTATATATATATATACCATTTCTTCTGAGTAAAGAACAATGCTCTTTAAACTATTTGTCAATGCACCTTTGGCTTTAGCGCACTTGGCTTGCCTTAGTACACGTCTGGGTTAGTGCTTGAGTGAACAGGGTTTTGTAGTGCACCCCATAGAAGCCGCGCTACCCAACCTCCAGATGTTAGAGCGCTACTGAGGCTTTTACTGGAGTGATAACTTTTTGTTTTTGTTTTTAAATATTTTTATTAAGGTTGTTTGAGAATAAATCAATAACCAAAAGTTCAGCTGCATATATACATCAGGCAATGCAAATGTAGTGTTGCTAGCACATTCATGTGCAATATATTGCATTAAAATCTATATTCAAACGGGCAATACAGTACTATTGTACATTATAACACTGAACATATAAACTGGAACCCCACTTTTTGTTTTAAAGAAAATGAATGCGCCTACAGACTTTCAACAGGCCATTCATGGACCTATGTAGTCTAAATAGTTAAAAGGAGGTGCCCTAATGTTACATACGGTAACTCTTGGACCTTGAAATTTGGTAAATTAGAGTGATACATAGCTACTCTTAGGTAGGATAATATGACAAATAAGTTGAAACTTAACATTATCTGTATATAATGTAAACTTATGATAGCTTAAAGAGACTAAAACAATATATGTAGCCTGATTGGCATATACAGATAACATCTTTTGTAATGTAAAGTGTGCATCATTGAGCAACTGATATAATACATGGGATATAATAAACGAATATCTAGAGTGTACTATTATAACATTTTTGCTTTCTTGATAGCTGAGAGACAAATAAAGTTGCCTGGGGCAATGAGTACAGGAGGAAATTAGTGCTGTATCCCCTATTAGGTCTTTATAATAATATCAAGAGGATGACTTCCGTCGATTCCGTATATGATGTCAACATTATATATGTCTAGCTCCCACACAGGAAATCTTATACTTATTTGTTGAGAAAAGAAACATAACCAATAATAACTAAGTATGGTTTGATGATAGACCAAGAGTGTTAACGTCTCATCCCTTTAGCTGTAAGCTATCTGATGAAGTTAAGGAGTTAATTTCTATTGATTACAGTCTGCAGACCGTATATGTCAGTAATGATTCTTAGTAAGGGTTTCCAACACTATATAAAACAGAGATAAAACCATTAACATTTTTGTAAGTGAAATTCCTAGTAGTTAGTCTAGGGAAGATAACAATATAAATTTATATATAGATAAGTACCCATCTATACTTAATCTTGAAGACGAAACCAGACATAAACATAGTCTAAGAGACAGAAAATGATCAAGTGAATTTCATAAAATATCTTAACAAGAGAATGAGCTTATACTTAACATCTGCATTACTAAGGCATCCATAAGCAACATATCCACGTTACAAAATTGGTGAACCAGTCTGCTGGTTACTTTTCTAATAGCATGGAACGGGGACTCAGCACAAGAGCTGACATATACATGTTATAATAGCGTTTCAGGGCCTAGGTGAGAAAGAAAAAAGAAAAACAATAATATAAATATATTTTATATCTAAGATCATTAACCAACACCTATTGACGGTAAGCTGATTAAAACAGTTGTTGGGAGAATCACTCCTCTTTTCCTCCAAGTCTCAATGTTCAGAAGGCAACATAAAGGAACAGTTCCCAGGATTAGTGAGCTGCCATAGAATGTAGCTTTCAGCGCCCTTGTATTTTCATTCAATACAACCTGGTCGACCCTTCTGTGTTGGGTATGGGAAGGAACAGATATGAAGCACTGCGTTATGTGCTCATCTACTATAGCTCTGGTCTCTGGCCCTACCACGATTGGCTCGTTGCCCGCTGCGTAGGTACATTAAGTTCGGTAAGAGACTGGGTATCAGGCAATTCAATGAGGTCCATCTGCAATAGGTCACTCCCACACTCCACTGGCAACGACCCAGGGTGAGAAATTGGTCAACAGTCCTCATCTGGTGTTCTGTTCCTTGCGAAGGATATATGGTAAAGTAAGCTATTAAACTCGCTCTATTGCGGCCAGCGCCGCAATGATGTCAGTCTCCATCTTAGTGTTGTATGGCGTATGCTTCCTGTTCAACGGAAAGTTTCTCCTTTTCTCTCTCTACTCCCAAATGTATGAGAATTAATTAGCTGCTGGGTTACTAATCAGATGTCTAGATGTTAGCGGGAGATTATTACTGCCAACAAATAGATAGCCAACACTCGACTATTTTACCCAAGTTACTGGGGGAGGGTGTTGAGGTCTCTGAACTAGGCCACCACCATAGGCCTCAAAGGTCTGGATTAGAGTGTAGACTTCATGTAAGCAGCAAAGTTTGGTATCCACTGAATCAGCAAGTATTTGTAAGGCTATTTGTATATTTAGTCAACAAGATTGCTGCCGGATTTTATCAGTAATTGGTAAGTTATTGATCTCAGTCTAGAAAACTCCAATTTCACGTCCTCTCACGGCACTGCCCAGACACGCTCCTCTGGAGTGATAACTTTTAACTTTCAACTTGTAGTATAAGCCCAAGAATTAGAGCGCTATTGATTTAACTTGAGCGGTAATAGTGATCAATAATGCTAATATTTTTTTGCACTCCACTTGTAATCAAACCCGTGTTTAACTCCCTGAAAAGGAGTTAAACACGTAAAACCCCAAACACTGAAGCTCCTGCTGACTGAGAGCTACGTTTGACTAACTCTCTTGATTTGCGGACCGTCTGTCTCCTGCTTTGGAGCTGCAATTTTTGTGATTCCACAACAGAAATTTACCTTTACGTTTAAAGCCTTTGTTGATGTCAAAAACATAGTAGCTTGAGTCAGTAATCAAAAAAAGTACATAATTGTCTATAACTGAGTTCTGGGAATCTTCTTCTCATTGCTCCAACATAAAACGCTTGTTTACTAAGCCTAGGAACATTTATAAAAAAAAAAAAAAAACTGTCATATATTTCGAAACATTCTCTTTTTTGAGCTGTACACATTGCTTGAGAAAGGCTTTCTTCAAGTAAATGGATAAAGCTGATTTCAAGTCTGTTCACAAATTAATTTATTTTAATGAGACGTTTCAGATATTTTACAATGTTCTACAAAATACAGTTTACTTATGATAGATGCTGCTTTGCATATTACCTTTGCAATCAACTTTGAAAATTCAATTCAGTATTTTTTGCTTGTGTACTGAAACCTACTGAGGCTTGACATTTTAGACGAGGTATCCTACTGAGGCAGCGTTTTGAGAATATTTCATTGAATAAGATTATTAAATCATCAATACCACAATTTTGGTGGAACACATTTGTATTTGAAACAAGGTTTTCTGTTACATAATAACATAATGCTCAGAAAAAGTCTCATTTTAATGTTATTGAAATGTTAGCAATGTTAGTCAAATGCATTATATCTGCTCAACTGGAATGAATTACTAGTTAGTGGTACATAAGCAGTAATAATCATATTTCCTAGATTAAAAGGACACAAAACACAGAACTTTTCTTGTATGATTCAGATAGAGTATACATTATTACACAATTTTCCAATTTACTTCTATCTTTGCTTTATTTTCTTGGTATTCTTTGTTGAAGCAGCAGAAATGCAATTGGGTGATCCAATAGCAAGTGGCATATATGTATAGCCACCAATAAGGAGCTAGTGCCCAGTGTACATTGCGCTACCTGAGCCTACCTATGTATGCTTTTCAACAAAGAACACCAAGAGAACAAAGTACACATAAATTGGAAAGTTGTTTGAAACCACATGCTCTATCTGAATCATGAAATGTTTCAGTTTTTTTTTTTTTACAGTTTTTTTTTTAAGGGATATAAAACCCAAATATTTTCTTTTATGAATTAGACAGAGCATACCATTTTTTTTAAAAAAGTTTCCAATTTACTTACTACTATTATCAAATTTGCTTTATTGCCATGGTATTTGTTGAAGATATACCTAGGTAGGTGTTTGGAGCACAACATGGCAGGAAATAGGGCTGCGATTTAGTAACATAGTAGATGAGGTTGAAAAAAGACTGAAGTCCATCGAGTTCAACCTATAAAAATCTAATATACTTACAAAAAAAAAAGCTCCAGTTGAGCTTAAATTAATCCAACTAAAAGGTGACCCATTTAATACTAGCATTCAAATGTATCTAAACAATTTTTAAATTAATGAGTTCCACATTTTTTCTGCTCATACAGTGAAAAAACTTCTCCTTTGCAGGAGATTAAATCTCCTTTCCTCCAACCTTAAATTGTGACCTCTTGTTACAAACAATTTTCTTCGAATAAACAGAGCTTCTGCCATCTCTGTATATGGGCCTTGAATATATTTATATAAAGTACGGTAATCATGTCACCTCAAGTGCCTTTTTTTTTTTTTTAGAGAAAACAGACCCAGTTTGGCTAGCCTCTCCTCATAGCTTAAATTATTCATTCCACTTATTAGTTTTCTCGCAAATGGATAACAATCATGTAAAACTGCTGCAGTATAGTGCTCCAGACACATGTATACTTCTGATCTTACATCCCTGCTTTTCAACAAAAGATACTAAGGGAATAAAGAAAATGTTATAATAGAAGTACATCATAAGGTTCTAAAAATGATTTGCTCTATCTAAATCATGAAATATTTTTTTTAGTTTTATGCCCCTTTAAGTTGATTGGACCCATACAGCATGTCTTTTTTATTATAGTCATTTTAAATTCACAATTATTTGATATCTGTATTTTACAATTTATTTTTATTTATAATCTGTGGGAGTAATCCAAAAGAATATTTAACTTTTTCAGGTCTGACAGTTTCTTCTAAATAAGATTATTAATCAGGCGTATGCGAAGAAGAAAGTGATTTTATTGAAGTAAGCACAAACTAGAAACTTCTACAAAAAGAAAATTGTACGATGAGCTGGTAGTTAGAAACTCTCTTTAGAGAAAATAGAACAAAAGTGAGCACAGGCACACGTGAACCCCCAGAGAGAAAAGGAAAAAAAAACCTTTTTGACTGAATAAATATAATTTTTCCAATTGCCCCTATTGGAAAATTAATATTAATGAATAACCAAATAAAGCTGCTTCTTCAGCGCTATTTAAAAGGTTAACTATCACACTGAATGCCACTAAACGTTAGTGGGTTAAACTGTAACATTTAACAACTTCAAAGCTAAATATCAGTGTCAAACCCTTGTGAAAAAGTGGTAACACATATTAAGTATTAACCCCTGTAAATCAATGGAGACTAAAGAGGAATATGTTAAACATAAAACATCTATTTTATTTGTACAATCATTTAAAACTCACTCACAGTTTAGCTTGGTTGCTGATCCCATTTTGTTCACCAGACAACACCTCTGTGAGGAACCATGATGACGTGTGACCACTGACCAGCCTAGTCCTACCCTCGCTGCTGCAGACTGCAGTGACTGCTTGCCTCCCAAGTCCCTCAGCTTGCTAAGCCCTCTGCTTCCCTCTCTAACTCTTCCTGCGCGGCTGCATACTAGATGCTGAGAGTGGGACTGGGAGGGACTCACTGGGAGGATTCGAAGGTGGGTCAAGGTGGGGAGCGGCAGCGCCAACGAGTTCACAAGTCACAGGCTGTCAGTGTCAGGTCACACATGAGGCCCCTGTTCCTCCCACCCCAGCCGGTGCCCAGATCAATAGTTTAATAGCAGCCAGCTACAGCTCTGGTGCCATCACCCGACAGTGTCCCCCAGCCCTCTACCGCACAAACTTGTCTGCCGCTGGCCACGCCTCCCTAGACAAGAGAGGCAACACCGATTGGCTGTTTTGTTTAGCTCCATCTGGAGAGCCGCCTCTACTCGCACATGAAAAACTGTGCGATTAACAAGGTATAGGGCTGGGTTGTGGGGGGGGGGGCGCTGCAGGCACTTTGAAAGCCTATACTTCCAGCTTGAAGCCTATACTTCTATCTATCGCACATGCGGTGTGATAAATAGAAGTAAAAATTGCAATTTTTTATTTTTTTTATTTTTTGTAACAAAACAGGACTGGAAATTTTTTGGCTGTATAAATACAATATTTACAATGTGTAGAGAATCCTGGGGCAATTAGTACTACAGTGGCATAAAAAAAATGTGACTGTCCCAGATACCAGCTGGTATGAATGGTTTTAAGATGTACTGAAGATAGAATTTATTATAGCATAGCTGCTAATGACATGTTTGTGGACATCCCCAGTAAAATAGTAACCTATGCCCGATAGAGCTAGAGATGTAAATGTGACCTCCATGATGGCTGAATAATATTTTATTATATCTGACACAAATACTAGAGGACACAATATCACATTACTGACAGGATGAGATTATACTGTGTAATTGATCTACATACTATAAACGCATTTTAGTTAATATATACAGTATATATATATATATATATATAAATATATATATATATAAAGTGGGGCAAAAAAGTATTTAGTCAGCCACCAATTGTGCAAGTTCTCCCACTTAAGAAGATGAGAGAGAGGCCTGTAATTTTTATCATAGGTATACCTCAACTATGAGAGACAAAATGTGGAAACAAATCCAGACAATCACATTGTCTGATTTGGAAAGAATTTATTTGCAAATTATGGTGGTCAATATCAAAGGTTCATCTCAATACTCTGTTATATATCCTTTGTTGGCAATGACAGAGGTCAAACATTTTCTGTAAGTCTTCACAAGGTTGTAACACACTGTTGCTGGTATGAGATCTGGGGTTGAGATCTGGAGACTGGCTAGGCCACTCCAGGACCTAGAAATGCTTCTTACAAAGCCACTCCGTTGCCCGGGCGGTTTGTTTGGGACCATTGTCATGCTGAAAGACCCAGCCACATTTCATCTTCAATGCCCTTGCTAATGTAAGGAGGTTTGCACTCAAAATCTCACGATACATGGCCCCATTCATTCTTTCATGTACACGGATCAGTTGTCCTGTTCCCTTTGCAGAGAAACAGCCCCAAAGCATGATGTTGCCACCCCCATGCTTCACAGTAGGTATGGTGTTCTTTGGTTGCAACTCAGCATTCTCTCTCCTCCAAACATGACGAGTTGTGTTTCTACCAAACAGTTCTACTTTGGTTTCATCTGACCATATGACATTCTCCCAATCCACTTCTGGATCATCCAAATGCTCTCTAGCATACTTCAGACAGGCCCAGACATGTACTGGCTTAAGCAGTGGGACACGTCTGGCACTGCAGGATCTGAGTCTTTGTTACGTTGGTCCGAGCTCTCTGCAGGTCATTCACTAGGTCCCCCGTGTGGTTCTGGGATGTTTGCTCACAGTTCTTGTGATCATTTTGACCCCACGTTGTGAGATTTTGCGTGGAGCCCCAGATCGAGGGAGATTATCAGTGGTCTTGTATGTCTTCCATTTTCTAATTATTGCTCCCACAGTTGATTTCTTCACACCAGGCTGCTTGCCTATTGCAGATTCAGTCTTCCCAGCCTGGTTCAGGTCTACAATTTTGTTTCTGGTGTCCTTCGACAGCTCTTTGGTCTTCACCATAGTGGAGTTTGGAGTGTGACTGTTTGAGGTTGTGGACAGGTGTCTTTTATACTGATATGTAGTGAATGTAGTCCAGCGCTAGATTAGCATGGGTAGAGTATTTAGTTAAATTCTATAATTTGAATATATTGTATTTTGTGATTGGATAAATGTTTAATGTATGTACTGCAATGTTGTTATTATATATTTATTTTAGGTAATCCTAAGTATTTATCAACATTCAGTTAATAAAAAGATATAAACAGGTATATACAACTGATATATATAAACTTGTTGTCTAATGTGAGCTTCTTATCTATATATAAAAACTAATAAAACATTTGTATAATTAAACAGAAATTTAATAACTTGTTAAAAGCATACATAAAATAAAAAGGGACATCTCCCTTATAACATCTATTGCATCAGAGAAAACAATTGAATAACTGTAGTATATATTTCCGCTATTTGATAATTAGGTACCTGTTATATAGTGTAACAAATGATAATGTCCAGAAGTTGGATTAAAAAAACTTAAAGATCCAAATGAGATGACCTCCCCGCTATTGTGGCGGGTGTGTGTTACCGGTCTGTAAGTGAGAGACTGGTATTTAAAAATATGTCATGTGACTTTTCCTACGTCACACTTGTGATCGTAGCTGTTTCAATATAGTTGTAATGTAACCAGTGATCCTTGATATTCTGTCAAGCGCTTATTATGTTGCAATTTTTTTAACTTTAATCTGTATGTGTATCAGAAGGTGTATTCCCCTATTCCGTGTGTAATTAGGGAGTCTTGGGGGAGATTGCAACTTACGCTGGTCTCTTGGCACACCTGATTTCTCTTTTAGTGTGGTCTTTGCGGTCACATTCAGTGACTTGGATGTTAAACTTTGCGGTCACGTGCAGTGACTATAATGCAATCCTCGCAGTGTGGACTTGGCGGTCACTTGTAGTGACTGTGATGAGGTCTTTGCGGTCACGGAGGTAACTAGTGGTGGGGTCTTTGCGGTCACAAGTGGTGACTAGGAGTAGAATCTTTACCGGACATCAGTGATGTTATATAGCAAGGTCTTTGCGGTTACAGATTGTGACTTGCATGTATTAACTTGCGGTTATATCTTTGCGGTCACAGATTGTGACTTAAAAGTGGTCTTTGCGGTCACTAACAGTGGTGACTTAGAGGAAATCTTTGCGGTCACTCGTAGTGACTAACAGAATGATCTGTATCGTTGGAGATCAAAGTAAAACTTGGCAATCTCTCTGCGCAACTTAGTAGAGCTGATTAGAAACAAATGCAGGTTGTAGCAACATTGCTACCTACAATAAATATATAATAACAACATTGCAGTACATACATTAAACATTTATCCAATCACAAAATACAATATATTCAAATGATAGAATTTAACTAAATACTCTACCCGTGCTAATCTAGCGCTGGACTATATTCACTACATATCAACCACTGTTTTCTTAGAGGGGAATACATTAGTCTAGCAGGGTCAATTCTCCAGCGCCTCATCTTTCTCACTATCAGTTTAAACTCTTTTATACTAATAACAAGTTCAAACAGGTGCCATTAATACAGGTAATGAGTGGAGGACAGAGGAGCCGCTTAATGAAGATGATACAGGTCCGTGAGAGCCAGCAATCTTACTTGTTTGTAGGTGACCAAATACTTATTTTCCACCATAATATGCAAATAAATTATTTCCAAATTAGACAATGTGATTGTCTGGATTTGTTTCCATATTTTGTCTCTCATAGTTAAGGTAGTTGAGGTTTACCTATGATGAAAATGACAGGCCTCTCTCATCTTCTTAAGTGGGAGAACTTGCACAATTGGTGGCTGACTAAATACTTTTTTGCCCCACTGTATATATATATAAATGCATGGAGAAGGAGGGCACTCACAGGATTTAAATTCTTGAAATGTTTAATACATCAAAAGTACATAGTTAATTGTTGTCGACGTTTCGGCTCTATCCTTGAGCCTTCTTGAAGACAAATCATATATCTCACTACAGCATACAATCAAAATAAATATATATGTGCAAAAATGCAAGCATTTATGAATGAAATGAGTACCTCGCTATCTATCTATCTATCTATCTATCTATCTATCTATCTATCTATCTATCTATCTATCTATAGGTATATAAAATAACATCTGCAAAACATTTACAACTACATGGGCTGTCAGCTCTATACAAATACATCAGTGATATTACCATTGAATTTAGACTAAGGAGGACAAGAAACAACCTTTTGTGCCTCTGCTGATGTTCTGTGCCTTTACTTTTATGAAAAACAAATGATAAATTCCCAACCCCTCCCAATATGCTACAGAGGGACATTCTATAATGTTAGAGTGTTTTTAAACTGTCCCTCCAGTTTTCATTTTCAAGATTAAAGGAACAGTATATTGTAAACTTTTCAAAATAAAGGTAAAGGAGCTAACTCCAGTGAGTAAAATAGATAATTGGAAACACCTGTTTTCAATTATCCATTTTACTCACTGGAGTTAGCAAATTTACCTTTATTTTGTCATTTGAAGTAGCTGTTTTTGCCTGTTAAAGCCACCACCTATACAGATAATATGAATACTGCTGTATTGCTCTATCTCCACTGCTATAGTTGAAACCAATTCTAAAATACTTGCTAGGTGGTATTTAGCCCCAGTTCATGTATTGTGAACCCCCCATTTTAATAACCCACGAGCCGCCACTGGTTACCTCAATCTTTATTTGAATGGAAATTGTCCTCTAAGTCAGTGGTTAGCAAACATATATAAATGCAGGTACTCTATGAAGCAACTTGCTGTACCAGCCTCATTTATTTTGATGAAGGTTTGCTTATTAATAAAGAATAAATAATATTTATTATAATAATTATAGTAATGAGAACTATTCAAGCCGCCGCTGATCCACAGCTCCACACCTCCACTCCACGTCGCCTTCGCTCTGAATGAAGATAGAAGATGATGGAGCTGCCTGGAAGACCATCTCTGCCGGACTTCAGGAACGATGAGTATCTATTTGAGGCTTAGTGTTAGGATTTTTTCTTTCTTTATTTTTTTAATTTTAAGATTTAATGGGCTGGAAAAGAGCTGATTGCCCTTTTAAGGGCAGTAAAAGAGTTGAATGCCCTTTTAAGGGCAAAGCCCATACAAATGCCCCTTTAGCGGCAATGGGTACTTTAGGTTTTTTTAGTGTTAGTTTTTTTTTATTTTGGGGGTTTGGTGGGTGGGGGTTTTACCGTTAGGGGGGATCTATTAATTTTTAAATGTAAAAGAGCTGTTTAACTTAGGGCAATGCCCTACAAAAGGCCATTTTAAGGGCTATTGGTAGTTTAGTTAAGGGGGTGTTTTTATTTTGTGGGGGGGGGGGGGCTTTTTTATTTTCATAGGGATTAGGTTTAAATTTAAAAAAATTCATAATTTTGTTGTTTTTTTCTGTAATTTTATAGTTTTTTATTTTTGTAATTTAAGAATTTTTTTGTAATTTAATGTTAGGTTTTATTTAAGTGTAACTTAGTATTAGGGTTAATTTAGTGGGTGTTGTTAGGGGGCTTAGTAATTTAATTATTTACGTTGTGGGTGGGTTGGTGGTTTAGGAGTTAATAGGTTAATTAGGTTTATTGCGATGTGGGGGGTTGGCAGTTTAGGGGTTAATGGGTTAATTAGGTTTATTGCGATGTGAGGGGTTGGCGGTTAAGGGGTTAATATTTTAATTATGTTATTTGCAGATTAGGGGTTAATTACTTTATTATTTTGCGATGTGGGGGCTTGTGGTTTAGGTGTTTTTTAATACTTTGTGCGGGAGGTTAGGTTTTCTTGTTACACTTCGTGCGGGCGGTTATGTGTTTTTTTATTTATTTCTTGTGGGCGGTTGCGTGTTTTTAAGGCTTCGGGTTTGCCTACGCTGCATCCAGGTGGATTCTCAAAATGGCAGGGTGATAAAAAAACTTTGGTGGATTCTTTCACCACCCTGCCATTTTCGGAATCCACCGGGATGAAGATACGCTCCATCCAGGTGGATTATTATGGCTGTGAGAGCAGCCAACATTCTTTTGGCTGCCTCGCACATCCAACATTCCTTTGAGGATGCATGCGCAACTGGCGACACCAATGGACGCGTTACAAACGCGATTATAGTATAGATACCTGGTCCATAAGCACAAAAAACATTGTCTCAGGTCTGCAATAGGCCCTTAGTCATGTATATTCAAATCAGATAATTGATCAGATCTTTAACCGTGCAACCCCACTGCCAGTCTCATACCTGCATTAGACCTCAGACCAGAATCCCTTACCTACAGCCACATCAGACTCAGACCCCTAACAATGCAACTCCTACATAAATTACATACCTACAACAGATCTTAGTTCAGAACCCTGTTGCTCTTCTTTAAGCCTACTTCTTATGACCTGCAGTCTCTCTGTAAGCCCCATATCCACATCAAATCTCACATGGTCCTGAAACCCCTCTGTCAGCCCCATACCCTCATCAGATGGACCCCTGAAACCAGTCACAAATCCAAATCAGATCACATACCAGATACTGTACCCTGCATCCTTGTGTCAGACCCCATGACAACATCAGGTCTCAGACCCCTGGCTCTGCAGCTGATTTGTGGGCCACACACCCATATCATACCTCACATTAGACATTTGGCCCTGCAGTCTGTCAGCAGTATTACCCACATCAGACCTCAGATCAGCCCCCTTACTCTGTAGCCCCTCTGTAAGCTTCATACCTACTTCAGACCTCAGAAAAGACCATTTACCCTACAGACCCCTGTCAGCCTCAGACTCACAGCAGAAATTAGACCAGACCCCTTACCCAATGTCCCCCTTTTCAGCCCTATACCCACATCACCTCTCAGGCTAGTTTGTAGGAAAAAAAAACACTTTCTTAATGAGATATAACATTTAAATGGAAAGTATAATATACATAACGTTGGTCACCTAAAGAGACTCAAAGGGACATTAAACACATCTTACTTTTGTGTAAAAAATGTGCCTTGTTCCACACTCCCTACATAGGCCATGCTGCAAATTACATAAACCAGCTATATGAAGGTTACAGAATTTGATGTATGGGCTCTCTAGGGAACGTGGGACAAAGCACAATTTTTACAGAAAAGAAAGAGATGTTAAATGCACTTTTAAATGAGCACACATACCTTGTTTATGAAGCATTTGCACTGGTCTCAAAATGTTTAGATCTTAAAGCTGTATCTGCTCTTTATTAGCTGGGAGCATTCCTGAGCCACTCTGGTGCAATGTGTGCTCCTTTAATAACTACTCTATACTGTCTCTTTAAATAAACCATAACTTATGTGATCTTCTAGGGGCGTTAATACTCTTTTCTGTTTCTGAAACATTAATAAAACGGTTTCTTTTTTTTAAATGAAGTTTTACTTAAAGGGACGGTAAAGTCATAATTAGACATTCATGATTTAGACAGAACTTCCCTTTTAAAACAACTTTCCAATTTACTTCTATTATTTAATTTGCTTCCTTCTCTTGTTATCCTTTGCTGAAAGGTTTATCTAGGTAAGCTCAAAAGCAGCAAAGAACCTAGGTTCTAGCTGCTGATTGGTGGTTGCATATATACATACCGTTTGTCATTGGCTCACCCATGTTTTCATTAAGAATAAATCAAATTTTTATAATAGAAGTAAATTTGAAAGTTGTTTAATATTGTATGTTCTACCTAAATCATGAAAGAAAAATTTGGGGTTTCATGACCCTTTAAGGGGCAATTAAAATGATAAAATGACATGCGGTAATGAATTTTATCCCTAGTGACAGTGCAAAACTATGCTCTGTGTGTCCTGAGAGGAAACTGCCGCTGATGCAATCAGTAACGCTAGTCGCACAACCTAACTGTGCAACTAGCACTGCTAATGAGATCAGTGACATTTTATGTTCAGGACCAGTAGTACTTTACCTATGTGTTTAACAGCTTTTGCGGGGTGGGGTTAAACACATATTTGCAGCATCACTAGTGATAAAATTACATGTTGTAATGAATCACTATAATGACTCAGTTAATGTTCTTTATGGCTTACAGATAAGGACAGTGTTTCTTTATTTAAAGGGACAGTCAAGTCCAAAATAAACTTTAATGATTCAGATAGGGTATGCAATTTTAAATAATTTTCCAATTTACTTCTATCACCAATTTTGCTTTGTTCTCTTTGTATTCTTAGTTGAAAGCTAAATCTAGGAGGTTCATATGCTAATTTCTAAGCCCTTGAAGGCAGCCTCTTAGCTCAAGGCATTTTGACAGTTTTTCACCACTAGATGATGTTAGTTCATGTGTTTCATATAGATAACACTGTGCTCATGCACGTGGAGTTCCTATGAGCCAGCACTGATTGGCTACAATGCAAGTCTGTCACAAGAACTGAAATAAGGGGGCAGTTTGGAGAAGCTTAGATACAAGATAATCACAGAGGTTTAAAGAGGATTAATAAAACTGTGTTGGTTGTGCAAAACTAGGGAAAGGGTAATAAAGGGATTATCTATTTTTTAAAACAAATATTCTGGTGTAGACTGTCCCTTTAAGTAATTTTTTAGATGTTACAAATTAAGTAATAATTTTAACTTCATGCACAATCAGAGGACATTTTTGGTTCTAAAGTTATAGTTTTTATTAACATTCCATTTCTTTGTCCAAAAAGTAAAAAAGCTGGTAAATATCTTCTGAAACAGTATATATCATTGAAGTATCAAATTAAAATATTTAAAGCTAACAAATAATGGTAGATGACAAATTGAAGGGACAGTGAAGTTAAAATCTCACGTGGGTTCATAGCGGGCAGGCGTCTTTAGCAGTTTATGAATTATGATGACATCAGTGTTTGCAAAAATGTATAAAACAGTTACTAAAGACAAGTGCATGCTCCTGAGCCCCTATGAGCCCACTTTCATTTCCTCTTAAACAAAGGATACCAAGGGCACAAAGCAAAATTGATAATACAAATACATCAGAAAGTTGATTAAAATTACACTTTGTATCCGAATCAGGAAAGTTTAATTTTGACTTTACTGTTCCTTTAAGACCAAAATGTATTTTTTTTTGGTAATATCTACTTAGATAAAATATATTTACTTAAAGATTATACTGCAGGTCAGGAATGGCAAACAGTTAAATAAAAATGGTTCCCACATTGATAAAAGTCCAAGAAAAGCACTCCATGTCATGTGCCAATAGAACTATTTTGCATGCCACCGTGAGCAAGAGTGTCAAAGTTCATACCCAGAATCCTACAAGTGTAACGTTCACTACTTAGCAGTAACATCAAGGGGTAGACAAACTTTAATCACCAGGTATTAACATTTTACTGCAAAAGAATCTAAGCCAGTTTACTTCCTTTAAAAAACCAAAAATTTACCCTTATTGTTTACTAGCACCAGGATAACATTTTATAGGTTAATAAACAAGAAGCTACTTACACATAGGCTTCAGCTGTCCTATAAGCTCCTCCTTCGTCCATTTTGCCCATTCTTTCTTGTCTGTGTTGATCGAACATAAGATTGGACCACATGGCTTCCCACAATCCTCTATGGCAGGAACATTTAAGTAGTGCACCAAAACAATGTCAGGATTCTATAAAACATAAATAAAATATATATGTTTAACAATGTTTTAGTTTTATTAAATACATAAAAATATAAAGTCAGCATTACTGCACAACTTAAAGGGACATGAAACCTATTTTTTTCCTTCAGGAGTTAGATAAAGCATACCATTTTAGACCACTTTCCAATTTACTTCTATTATCTAATTTGTTTAGTACTCTTGGTGTTCTTTATTGTAAAGCATACCTAGGTAGGCTCAGGAGCTGAGAGCTAACTGTTGATTGATGGCTGCACATATATGCCTCTTTTTATTGGCTGACTTATATGTTCAGCTAGCTCTCAATAGTGCATTGCTGCTTCTTTAACAAACAATGCCAAGAGAATAAATCAAATTTGATAATAGGTGTAAATTGAAAAGTTTCTTAAAAATGTATGTTCTACCTAAACCATGAAAGAAAAAATTTGGGTTTCATATCTCTTTAAGAATGAAATAAAAAATATGGTGATATAAACATGCATAACCCAATAGTCTGTTCTTTGGCAAACCAACATCTTTAGTAATGAGACATTGCATAGTTAAAGGGACTCTAAACCCATTTTTTTTCTTTTGTGATTTAGATAGAGCATGCACTTTTAAGCAACTTCCTAATTTACTCCTATTGTCAATTTTTCTTCGTTGTCTTGCTATCTTTATTTGAAAAAGAAGGCACTTTTTGGTTGTGGGCGGGTTTTTGGTTTAGTACCCTGGACAGCATTTGTTTATTGGTGGGTGAATTTATCGACCAATCAGCAAGAACAACCCAGGTTGTTCACCAAAAATGGGCCGGCATCTAAACTTAAATTCTTGCTTTTCAAATAAAGATACCAAGAAAATGAAGAAAATTTGATAATAGGAGTAAATTAGAAAGTTGCTTAAAGTGTCCCTTTAGATCTACATAAAAGTCATAAATCCTCAAGTACTGTAAATCTCACAAAAACCCAGAACTATAAAAGATATGTTTTGTACAAGATCCTGTTTATTTTTATGGTACCCATAAAACAACAACTAAATTCTGCTCTAAAGATGACTACAGTCTTTTTCAATATTTATCCTTGAGGGCGGATGCTTCTCTCAGTGGCCATATTGTAATCTGGAGCCAAATTAGGGTGTTCCAAAATTCCAAATTTGAAGAAGTTATTTATACACTAGAATGTCTAAATAATTTCCTCTCAAAAGAAATACCCTATGTACCCTATGTGGAAGGAGCTACAATGCAACCCTGGGAGCTAGCTGAACACGTTGCGTGAGACAATGACAAGAGGCATATATATAGAAACCATCAATCAGCAGCTAGCTCCCAGTAGTGCATTGCTGCTCCCAAGCCTACCTAGGTATGCTTTTCAACAAAGAATACCAAGAGAATCAATTAAATTCGATAACAGAAGTAAATCAGTAAGCTGTTTAAAATTGTATTCTACATTATATTGAAGTTGTACATTTGAGCAAGCCCAAACAAGGTATATATTTAGCTGAAACTTTTCTCCTTTTAAGACTATTGATATTAGTGCAGTATTCATATTTTTAGTTTCGATCAGAAGAATTTCCTACATTTGGACACCCCTGGAATACACTATGTGTCAACCAAACCTGCTTTACGGTTCAAGGTCACAACTGGTTACACAATGCAATGTCTACAATTCACTATAGCCACAAAGTAAGGAGCACCAGCTACAGACTGAGCAAAAGTAAAACTTCAACTTCATTCTATAATCATTAAAATGTTAATCCAAAAATGAGGTACAAAGAGCAGACGTAGTGGATCAATCCAGTGATATCAGTTGACGCGTTTCGGCTATCGTAGTAGTCTTAGCTGTACCCTGCAAACTAATAACTTACTTCAAAAGACACAATCACAAGCAGCTTCATGATACAATGGAAGAACCCACTTAGCTTCACCATGCAATACCCAAACTGACTTCCTAATTTCAGGTCGCAACCAATGCCCCACCAAACCCACCCTAGTATTTGTTTGTCTTTTGACTCCTTATTGCTCTTATAACATGGGACCCCATAGATTAAAGGGGGACAGGCAAGGTTTGTGATTTGAAAACCAGTATGCCCACAGCGGACACTATACATTCACTATCTGAATGTATCATTGCACAAGCAATTGATTCGGCAATGCGATCCCCTGCTTTCTTGTGATTGGCCTATCAATCACCTGAAAAGCATATGTAGGTAGGCTCAGCCGCAGCAATTAACTATGGGACGATTACAAGTACCAATATCTCTTGACTGCGCTACCATTAGCAGTTCATTTTGATACAACTTGTCCATAGTAAAGTGCGTCGGAAAGAGTCCGACTGTTGTCGAGCGCAGCCTATACTTTCAATGGATATTGCGACCTTGCTACTTTGCGCTGGTATTACAAGTGTAAAGTTATAGTTTGCACTCAAGCCGAAACTGCTCTAGAATATTCAGCGCAACATAAGATCTGAAGTAAATTGTAAGGGTTAAAAAAAAAGTTGCAGAAAACATATCAAAAACACATTAAGATAAAGTATTACACACATATAGATGTTTTAATAAAAATATATCACATTGTTATTAATAAAAAGGTAAAAGTAGATATGGTACCAAAGGCACCAATGTATGTGTGTGTATATATGTATATATATCTAAATATGTCTATATATACGTATATACATTTATAGTTATGTGTTTATATGTGTAAATATGTATGTGAACACATACATAAATCTCTATTCCCAAAGTGTCTATAACTGTTGATAATCAATTCATTACACTAACCCTGCATGCCAAATGCCTTGGAGTCACCCTTGACTCCAATCTTTTTTTCACTCCCTACATCCAGTCTTTGGCTAATTCCTGCCATTTCCACCTTAAAAACATCTAAAAAATGTGCCACTCCCTTACACAAGACACAACTAAGATTTGAATCCATTCTCACATCATTTCCCATTTTGGCTATTGCAACTCCATATTCTCTGGTCTCTGTAGCTATCGTCTATCTCCTTTACAATCAATAATGAATACCTCTGCCAGGCTGATCTTCCTTACACGTCGCTCTTCATCTGCTGCACCTCTCTGCCAATCCCTACACTGGCTATATTCAACAGGGTTCTCCACAGAAAATGTTGCCACACGGGTAGTATTATGAAGTAGCCGGGTGGGGGCAGTGTAATATTTTCTAATATAATATCATTTTCAGCTATCCAAAACTCAAACTAATTGCATAATTTAACATAAATATATTTAATGATAATTTGTGCAATAAAAATTGAACATTTTTAATATTAACTAAGTTTAGCTTAAAGGGACAGTCAAGGCCAAAAAAAAAACTTTCACGATTTAAATAGGGAATGTAATTTTAAACAACTTTTCAATTTACTTTTATCACCAATTTTGCTTTGTTCTTTTGGTATTCTTAGTTGAAAGCTAATTCTAGGAGGTTCATATGCTAATTTCTTAGACCTTGAAGACTGCCTTTAATCTGAATGCATTTCGACCACTAGAGGGCATTAGTTCATGTGTTTCATATAGATAACATTAAGCTCATGCACGTGAAGTTACCCTGGAGTGAGCACTGATTGGCTAAAATGCAAGTCTGTCAAAAGAACTGAAATAAGGGGGCAGTTTGCAGAGGCTTAGATACAAGATAATCACAGAGATAAAAAAAAAGTGTATTTCTATAACAGTGTTGGTAATGCAAAACTGGGGAATGGGTAATAAAGGGATTATTTATTTTTTTAAACAACAAAAATTCAGGTGTTGACTGTCCTTTTAATGGCTAAAATTTTAGCCAGCTCGTCCATAAAATCAGCCGGGTGGTGCACCCGATAAAAATGTCATAGGGAGAATACTGTATAGATATATAGGCATAGAAGGACATTTTCTTCTTTGTGAAAAACATAGGAATTTAAAGTTTTTCTAACTCCCTTCAAGTTTAGCATAGTTGGTCTAACGTGGTGTCAGGTAGGGATGGGCGAATGTTCCTAAAAATTCAAAATTTAAAACGAATTTTGATACATTCGTTCATTCGAGTCGAATTTAGAATGTTTATATAACATTCTAACATTCTATTTTTGAATTTTCATTTTCAAATTTTTCAATAAAATTCGAAAATATTTGTTCTAATAATAGAATGTTTAGCTATGTATTCATTCAATTTCGAAATGTAATATTCAAATTCGAATGTTACATTCGAATTCGAATGTGACATTCAAATTTGAAATAGTATTTCTAGTCTAATACTGTGTTTTAAATGTGATATTCGATTTGAATGTGATATTCGATTCGAATGTGACATTTGAATTCGAAATAGTATTTCTAGTCTAATACTATGTTTTATAAATGTAATATTCAAATTCGAATGTGACATTCCATTCGAATGTGATATTCGATTCGAATGTGACATTCTAAATAGTGTTTCTAGTCTACAATTGTGTTTTATGAATGTAATATTCGAATTTGAATGTGATATTTGAATGTGACATTCGAATTCAAATGTGACATTCGAATTCGAATGTGACATTCGAAAACTGTAAAAAACATTTGAAAATCGAATTTTTAAGAATATTCGTTCTTATCAACATTCTATTATGTAAATCGAATTTCTACAATAACATTCGTTCTAACATTCGAATTCGGATATAAACACATTCGTCCATCCCTAGTGTCAGGTTAGCACGCAAGTGTCAGTTTTTTTTTTTTTACAGCATGCCCAAAAAAAGTCTATAGGAAGAAGTTAGCACGGCCGTAATATCCAAAGTCTTGAAGTTAGCGTGCATCAGCCTTTCATTCTCGTGCTAACTTTTTACTTTCAATTTGTAATATGCTCGCTAACGGGTGCACAATACATTTTTACTTTAAGCGCAGTTAGCACTCTAGTGAAAAATTTATTAAGCACACCACTTGTAATCTGGCTCTATGTACTTAACTTTTGTTAAGGGTTTTACACACAGGAGTCTATCACAATCCTTTAGAAAAGTTTAATTCTTTTTCTACAAATATAGTTATATAAATTATTACAAGTGAGGCTGCAGTGTTTGTAGAATGGTATTGGGTATTGTTACAACCAAAACACAATTTTAATAAAGCTGTCCCTAGATGTCACATTATTTATTTCAAATAGAACACATAATTAAATGTCTCCAGTAGCGACCCTCTGAGCCTTAGCTGGCAATTTGCCTATTAATCACTGGCTTCTGTAAAACTGAATGTCCTACAACCTAGGAAACCATATGCTTATGTGTTTTCTATGTGATATTTTTAGATCACATACAAATATTGTGTTTGAATCACGTTCTATTTAATATTTAAATGGTATAAAATAAAAAATCTCATGGCAGTATTTTGCATTTGTTTAAATATAAATGATAAACACAAGTTCCTAATTTTCAAATTGACTTTTAGACTTTCCAAGTTTCCAAATGGCTTACCCGTCTGTTATAAAAAAAAATTACAGATAATTACTACTTTCAACAAATTTTTAATACCTACATTTTTCCCAAATAGTGAGCCACCAAAATTATATCCCATTGACTCAGACTTCATTAGTACGAATACTAAACAGAATGTTTTCTCTTGTTAAATGAATCATCCAAATAGCGAACCACAACAATAATTTTCACGGGTAGTTTCCATGGAGACCGTACAAAGGATAATAACAAGATTGAAAATGTGGTTTCTATTCCAGCACCAATTTATCCCAGTTACTACAATTTGTTTCTATTTAAAAAAAAAAAAAATGTTTAAAAATAATAAAGTGGAATAAATAAAAACATCTGTTCAGTTAAATTAAACCTAATCTATTAATTGTTTTTTTTTCTAAGATCATAAAATGCTTATATTCAAAACTGAAGTCTCTATGAACAAGTTAGACTTACTATTTTTAACTAAGGTTGATAATTTTCTATTGTTCGATAATAATCTGCTTGTTACTAACATGTTATCATTTTTTTGATGCTGACGCGATCATAATCAGCCGTTTTCATTGCTTATCAGGAGGGCTTTTTACGTTGTTAGTGACAATTTGCCCTGCTTCTACTGATATTACAATCCAAATTCTTGATACTATGGGGCTTGCTGGAAACAGAAGTTATGAGGCTGCAGTATAAAGACCACTGCTCCATAATTTGTCCGCCTGCTCTGAGTCGGCGGAAAGAAATCAACCCGATCGAATACGATCGGGTGGATTGACACCCCCTGCTAGCGGCGGCATTGCACCAGCAGTTCACAAGAACTGCTAGTGCAATGATAAATGCCGACAGAGTATGCTGTCGGCATTTATCGATGTGCAACGGACATGATAGGCTACATGACACAATGTACCAAATCATTGTGAAATGATACATGATGGCAAACCTGACATCTTCAGATTCATTCCAATTGATTATGTGCCTCCCTCCACTGATTACGACCGTCTTGTCAAACTTAGACAGCGAGAGACCTATTGGATACAGAGATTAAAAACTCTGTATCCTTTAGGTCTTAATGCTAATATTGATCTTGCTGCTTTTATTTAAAGGGACAGTCTAGGCCAAAATAAACTTTCATGATTCAGATAGAGTATGTCATTTTATACAATTTTCCAATTTACTTTTATCACCAATTTTGCTTTGTTCTCTTGGTATTCTTAGTTGAAAGCTTAACCTAGGAGGTTCATATGCTAATTTCTTAGACCTTGAAGCCCACCTCTTTCAGATTGCATTTTAACAGTTTTTCACCACTAGAGGGTGTTAGTTCACATATTTCATATAGATAACACTGTGCTTGTGCACGTGAAGTAATCTGGGAGCAGGCACTGATTGGCTAGACTGCAAGTCTGTCAAAAGAACTGAAAAAAGGGGCAGTTTGCAGAGGCTTAGATACAAGATAATCACAGAGGTAAAAAATATATAAATATAACTGTGTTGGTTATGCAAAACTGGGAAATGGGTAATAAAGGGATATATCAATTTTAAACTTATCATTTTTATTCCCCTGAGTAGGTAACAAAATTATGGTTGCTAATATCAATATACACATATTTTTCACATTTATATCACACACACCAAATATGATCACATTTTTTTGATCATTATATTATGTTCCTTTAAATATTAATTATGATCATTAGATAATTTTATCACATTTAGTTACTAAACACATCAATTCAGAAACTACCTATCACAATGGTAATCCCCTCTTTTATTTAAAGATTCATTTTTCTCACTTTAAAAATCTTGCACATTATTTTTATGTCACCTCACCACACATGTTATATTACATTACATAAGTGTACACACAGCTCATCGACTTCCACGTATTGATTTCACATCCAATCACAGTCCACAATTTTGGACACTTTCACAAATCCTTTTTGATTTTAATAATACAATTTTTTTTTAACATATCTAAAGTTTACATTGTATCAACTTTAGCTATTCTCTCAATTGACTAATATGTAGCGGAGATGCAGTAATCTCCATACATTCATTTATAAGGTTCTAATACAATATAGTATTTTTCTTTATTTTTATTCTTATTTTTATTTTTATTTTGTATATATCAATTTATTTTATATTGTGTACAATGACAATTTAATGTTATTATATTTTATTTTTAGATTGTTATACTATGTTAACAGAGTTGACCCAACTCTCAATTACCACTTCCGGGTCATTTTAGGTTTAAATAAAGATTGTTACTAAACATTTTTATGCCTGATGAAACGGTCCTGTGTTGACCGTGAAACGCGTTGCAAAACAAATAAAGAAGTTTTTTTAAAACCACGACCCGGTTTTGTGGTTACTTCCTTTATTATTTGGAACTATCCTGCGGCCTCAAATGGTCAGTTTGCAGCCGATTCCTGTGGCTGACTCCTGATACCCATATTTGAGCATTGCACTACTTCAGCTGGACACTTATATCCCTTGTTAAAGCACATGCTGTTACTCTGCCGAGACAGACTTTGACATCCTGTTGTGACATTTGTCTACACCCGGTTTCCAGCTTGTGAAGACTGCTGCTGTGACATCCTGATCTAGATCTGACAGGTCAAACACACGGAGACCCCCAGCGTACTGACTGCTGTTTTAAACGTCAGCCTGCCTGTTAGCACCTTATTCATTTAAGGTGCAACTATTCTTGTGAGTAGTTTTCATCTTGTCTATTTATCTATTTGTTGTTACAAATTACACTATGTGGCGCCCTTTGTCTTTTTCTTCATTCTAGGCTACATGATAGGCTACTTCGTATCATGTCCGCTCGCACATTGATAAATATTCCCCTTATTGTTCAGGGTAATTACTTGATAAACTAGATAGCACTTTTTGTTACATGATACCCCAGAAAGTTACAAGTTTCAAAATTAATTTTGTGTATGCAAAAAATCTGCTGACATTACCTCTGCCATTTTGTATGATGTTAGGATGCAACATCACTAAAAAGATAAAATGCTACCTGTTCAGTCAATTAAAGTTAAATATATATATATATATATATATATATATATATATATATATATATATATGCACACAGTCCAGCAATAGCACTCTCTGGATTTAAATCACAGCAAACTTTGTTGTGAACGTTTTCGGAGCATTCACTACTTCCTCAGAGAATTCTCTGGAAACGTTCACAATAAAGTTTGCTGTGATTTAAACCCAGAGATTGCTATTGCTGTACTGTGCTTATTGAAAACTCTTTGCACCCTGGTACCTGTCTTATGAGCGAGTGGGAGTGCGCTTTTTGAAGGAAAAAAAAAAATATATATATAGATATGAAAGTTCTACTCTGTGAAACGTATTACTAGGCTAAAAAAAACTGCACCCAGGTGGTAAACAAGTTATTAAGCTGGTTGTTCATTCCTGTGAGTGCAATTTCTCTCTATGTGTATTAAGTCTCCCTAAGGGAAAAAAAGGAAACCAGACGTGGACTCCTTGCTCAGTGTGCTTAGAGGAATATGGCTGCCCCTCACTGACGAGGCCCAATGAAGGCCGAAACCATTGTCTGACTTTGCTATGTTCCTTGTTCAGAGAGGGATTGCCTGGTATTTCGGCGCTGGACTGACCATAATAGGTGGGATCAGACTGATATACTACAGGAAAGTTCTTCTCTGTGAAAAGCATTACTGGGCTAAAAGAAGCTACACCCAGGTGCTAAATCGCCATAGAACAGGCTAAAAATGTTATTGAGCTGGTTGTTCGTTCCTGTAAGTTCTCTGTGTTAGTATATATATATATTTACAGTATATATATATATATATATATATATATATAAAATAAGCACTTTTACACCAATAAAAATGAGCACAACCAATAACCCAACAAACACAAATACCCACTGTACTCCTAAAGTCCCTGTTCAAATCCCTTATGGAGACATACACACATATCACTATGGTTTTGGAGAACACCACATCACTTAATTGCACCAATACACACGATTAAAAGACATTAATCAACATACAGATTTATGTAATCAATAAACCCTGGCTATTGCCATTTTGATTGTCTTTTATTGTGTATTTTTTTTCTATACAATAGCAGGAAATTAAAGGGACAGTCTAGTCATAATTAAACTTTCATGATTCAGATAGGACATGCAATTTCAAACAACGTTCCAATTCATTTTTATCATCACATTTGCTTTGTTCTCTTGGTATTCTTAGTTTAAAAATAAACCTACATAGGATCATATGCTAATGTCTAAGCCCGCCTCTTTTCTCAATGCATTTGACAGTTTTTCACAGCTAGAGCGAGCTAGTTCATGTGTGCCATATATATAACACACCTGTGGAGTTACTTATGAGAGGGCACTGATTGGCTAAATTGCAAGTATGTCAGAAGAATTGAAATAAGGGGGCAATCTGCAGAAGCTTAGATACAAGGTAATCACAGAGATAAAAAGTATATTAATATAACCATGTTGGTTATGCAAAACTGTGGAATGGGTTATAAAAGGATGATTTATCTTTTGAAACCATAATAATTCTGATGTAGACTGTCCCTTTAACAAAGCAAATAATGATATTTTTTATTATTTTCTAGAGATAAGGTTTGCAGAGGCATTTTGTAATTTTTACCTCCTTTGGCAATAATATGTGTTAGTTCCATGCCAGTCTTCAAAAAGCAACCAATAGATTGTGATCAATTTATAAATAAGCAATAACTCATAATGTGCATAAATGTCAAAATACCAGAGCAAAATGGATACCCTGCTGTCATCGGCCCAGAATGTGACTATGGGAAACTCTGTTGACATTTCTTAAAAATTATAAGAGTTTTTGTTTACTCCTGTATAGTCAAGTGCTTTGCATTAATTCTTCAATTGTTTCTAATTCCAATACTATCTTGCAGTTTGCTAGAATGGAAGCAGATCTTTTTAAAAATGCCCTCGCACCAAAACACACAGGCTGATTCATTTGGGATGACTGAAAAGCCCTTCTCTTGCGCATGCTGGGGGAGGAGCTACAAAGGTTTTTGCTCATGTGCAATAAAAAAAATGCAAGACTTGGATGCTGCCTTGCAATTTTATTCCAACCAAAATAAATATCTGTAATCTCATTAGACAAATCTTGTCTCCAACTAAAATGCATAAAGCATCTGCCACTACAGCAAACATTTAATTTACAGTCAGAAAAAAAACCCTCTCCATTTAAACTAAAATTGTTTCTCTCTCACCACAAAACCTTCTCCTTTTCCTAATATTTTATATCCACTGTTCCCGAACAATGCACATCCCTTTTAAATGTAAAATAAGTGTATTGCTCTTCCACCAAAACTCATATTCTGTTCTCTCTGTACAATATACATCCTATTATTTACCCATTAATAAGAACGCATCACTTCTTCCACCAAATAAATGAACACACTTTTCAAGTACAAACACACACTCTTCTCTCATAAAATAAAACAAACTTCTGTACTACTAATGTCTGTATTTTCTGAAATTGTAATGTCAGTTTAAACATTATTTTAAATGCCAGTTTATACTGTATTTGTAAAGTCTAAAAGTCAGTTTTAAGTTTGTTGAAAACCGAGGAATTTATTTACTCTCAATCAGAATCAAGTTAGAGCAAGTCAGCAGACAAGTACATTTAATTCAAGACAGTTCTAATTCAGTTCATTTTTTTTGTTTTCTGTGCATAGTGTGCCTTTTGGCTGACTTGAAGCGTCTATCTTTAACCAACATCATTCCATATTTTTCAACTGATGTTATTATAAGTCAGTTGAAAAGTCAGACACATATAAAAATGTCCCATATTCAGTAACTTGTGTAGAATGTACCATGCCTTATTGAATAACAATCATGTAACTGTAAAGGTATTTGAAAAAGTTTTTCTGACTGAAAATAAATCCTGACTTTAAAAATGTTAGTGAAATTTTTCACGAATGCTTTAATTAGCAATGTTGGATAAAAGAATTGGAGATATTTGTCTTTTAGGATAAATCATTATAATTAAAGTGATTATAAAGTTTAATGATTTAAAGCCAAGTTTTTAAAAATAATCGTAAAAACAGGGGCACTTTAAGTCATTAAACTTTACAAGGAGACTTCTTTTTTAAATACTTACCTTTTCGTTACGGTAAACATACTGCCGATCCTCCGCCCCCGCATCTTCTTCTGTATTTAGCATTTCAATGACGAATCCGGATTCCTCCAATTGCTGCGTGCCCCACGAACTGGACACCAAAGGGGGCACGCAATAATTGGAGGAAGCCAGATTCGTCATCGATCTGTTAATACAGAAGAAGATGTAAGCGTAGGATCGGCAGTATGTTTACCGTAACGAAAAGGTGAGTATTTAAAAAAGAAGCCTCTTTGTAAAGTGTAATGACTTAAAATACCCATGTTTTTACAATTATTTTTAAATACTAAATATTTAACTTTACAATCACTTTATATACTTTAGTCCAGTATTTTAAAAACCTTATAAAATTAATACTATATGTCCAACAACATATTGTTAGATTTACGCAATATTATTCCCAGTGTAACCTTTCAGAAGAAACATCTTGTATATTTAAGTTATTTATACACTTAATCACAAAATAGTTTAAGTCATAAAGAGATAAACAACTTAGAAAATCATAAACGCACTTAATAAGATTTATACGAGGGCTTTGGATGTTTTCAGATACAAATGCATTTGACCCAAACTGTCTGCATAAAAATAAACAAAGATGCTGAGTCAACGAGATGCACTTGAGGATGAAAAAGCTAATAGTTTCATAAACATTTAATTTTTGGATGATGATTCTGTTTTAAATTCATTGATGCAGAAGGGTTGTAAAGGCAAGATAATGTTCTAAATAGAAATAATTATTTTTCCAGTGTTTTTTTAGTGGGTGTTCCCATCATTAACATCTATAGTTGTGTGAGGTGCCCAATACATCATATCTTGCACATCCAAAGAGATCTGATAGAACTATGGAGTAAACAATAATTACAACTAAACAATTTACATTTCTGTTTTGCTATAGTAACCTCTCTGATGAAGCGCATGTGCTCATGCTCGAAATGCGTTAGATAGTAGGTGCTTCCTAGACCTACTGTTAACAGCTTGAATAAAAACTTGCACTGACACCCTGGCTCCGGTACTCGTCTTTTTCTCTTTGCTTATAGTAATCTCTAGCTAGAACAAATGGAAGGGCTGGCTGGGATTTTTCATGTACAGCTCTGCCCAGCATGCTAAGTTCATAAAGACTTTTGCCCAATGGCAGAACCAGAAAGTCTTAGCAGAGTTAGCCTTAAGAAGTCAACAGGGTGCATTTCAAGTTCTGAGAAACAGTGAATGCTCAATTTTCAGAGCCAAATGTCATGAAAGGGGGCAAAACAAACAATGAAAATATCTTGCAAAGTTGTTTAATTATACATTTTATATAAAAATGTCAAGATGCTTACTTACTTACACATGACTGGTAACTACCTCAAAGCACAGCAAGGGTCATCTTTCAAAGACTTGCTGTCTAGCCAGGAACAATACTAGAATCACACCTTTATATAAACTAATAGATAGGCTAAATAAACTTATGTTAAATAGAGCTTGTCGGGGATAGGACAATATCCCTTTTAAACTTGAATGGAAAACAGATTTTTTGTAGGAGCAGGTAAATGCATTTTTTTTTTAATCTCTGACAGCCATTAACCCCTTAATGACACAATTATAGCCTGTATGTCACAAGTCCTTAAAGGTGCTATTATAACAATGTTGACAAAAGCCAAGATATATAAGCCCTTCAATTGAAAATGACAGCCAACATACTGTCGTTAAGTGGACCCAAAATGTTTATTTCATGATTTAGAGTATACAATTAAATTTTTTTCCAATTTACCCTATATTATTAAATATACTTTGTTCTCCTAATATACTTTGTTGACAAGCAGTTAGGTAGGCACAATAGTGTGAATGTTTGTAGCAATATATGGCAGCAGTTTTGCAAGAATAATTTAAACAATGTTATACATTTGAAAGAGTGTGTGATACCATGTAGTGTTCAAGACACATGCACGCTACCTACCTTGGTATTGTCTTTAATACCATAAGAATAAAGCAAATTTGATAACAGAAGTCAATGTATGCTTTGTATAAATCATGAAAGGAACATTTGTTTTTTTTTGTGTAGCTTTCGTGTAAAACATTTCCTTAAATCCTACACTCTACCCCCCCCAGAAAGGAATTAAAGTGATAGGAGGTGCCCAGAAGAAAACAAAAAAAGGCTGTGAAACGCGTCACAGTTTTATTTGATTTTAAGAAAAAGTTTTTTTTTTTATCTATTACAGTTGCTGCTCTATACATGTTTGTAGGTGTATTATGAAGCAGAAGTAGATTTAATTCTTCTACCAGTTCCTGCATTTTGTGGAATCAGTTTGGTGGTCAACTGAGAGGTTTAAGTCTTTTATAGAACCTGGTGTGCCTGATATGTGAGTGCATCCATGTTTGTCTCTTTCTTCACTTGCATAGATTGTACTAGACTTTTTTGGCAAACAATATGCTTGTCTGTGTTCGGGTTTCACCCTGCTTTTTTTTGTTATTTGCTGGTGACTGCCATTTTTACTCACCTGTCTCTCCCCTCACTTCCTGCAGAGTGTGTAACACTGCTCACTACACCTAGGCACCCTCTTATGGCCAAACTGGAGAACATCATCAGTGAGAGACAGGTTGCAGTCCCAGAATTATTATGTCATCACTTACTATTTAAAGTGTCTCAGTTCAGTCTGCCTTTGCCCTTGTGTTGTCTCAGACTTCTTTGTGAGTTCCTGTGTTCCAGTTCCTGTGTATAACCTGGCTTGTTTGACGTCCCTTCTAGTTCCTGATCCCTGGCTTGTTTCTGACTCTGCTGATCTCTTAGTTCCTGACCCCGGCTCGTCTGACTACCAGCTGTGGCTTTGACCCCTGGCTTGTCATTTGGCTTTTGGACTCTTTATTATATTTTGTTATTATTAAGAAAGGTGTGATTATTTTTGCATTTCCCGTCTCAGTCTGATTCCTGGTACCCTGACAGTCTGACATTCCCTAGAAATGCCAAATTGCAAAATTCTGTAACCTAGGTTTTTAAAATGCTGCAAATCAAATAGTTTTGGTTACAGAATTTGCTCTTTGTCTCTCTACAGAGAGTCGGACAAGCAACATTTTATTTATACAAAAGCAAGAGTTGTTTAATTACCTTTAAGGAAAGTAATTTTAGCCAGTCATATCAGCAAGAGCCTTACCATGCATAGCGCAGACCATAGGAACAATTGTGCAACAAACATACTATATTTATTTAGCTTTGACCTGTCACCACCTCAATATAATTAATGAAATACACTTGATAGACTTGAACTTCCAGCAAAACATTACAACTTCCGAACTCATTTAGTTTCCTGTTTTTCTTCCCCCAAACTTATTTGGCCACCTAGTGCTTGAGGCTACAAAATAATAAAAGTGTTGTTTTAGAACAAAAGTTAATACTGAAATAGCTATTGATGTGCATGACCTAATACTGTTGCAATCTCTGTATTTATTTTTTCATGTAATCTCTTCTCTTTTAAACCAGCAAGCGCAGCTAATCATCTCACTTCAGTTCAGAAGTAATACCTTGCTTTTTTTCCTCCAGGTTTCCTTGTTTAAATGTGTTATTTGGAAGCAAAAGTTGGCGCATTGCCACACTCATTTGTATCTCTGCTGTAGTGAATTAGGGTTTCCTATAGGAGGACATGCAGTCAACTTTCTCTTGAGTTTTTTGCTCATCCTTCGTCATGCTACTATCATAACTTATTTTGAGACTGTTTTGGATGACCTATACTAGTGTAACTGTGCAACAATAATGAAATCTACCATGTGCTGATGAGATCAAAACCAGGGTTGCCAGCTATCCTCCAAAAAAGCACTGGAAGACCTGTAGGTGACTGAGCACAAACAGAAGGTGAGGCTCACAAAATTTCTCCTCTACAAAGCTCTACCTTATACCCCAACCTTGAACCTGCCATGTACAGTAAGTATCTCACAAAAGTTAGCACAACTCTCACATTTTTGTACATACAGAGAAAATGAAGCGTAAAAAAAAGGATTTAAGTGTAGTTTTTTATAAAACAGTATGATGCGCTGCATAAATATGTACTCACCAGATGTATAAGTAAATTCAGCCTTTATTGTACACTCAAAATTTTAAAAGCAGATCAGTGTCCACAACGCCAAGTCACATAAAACTGGCAGCTGGAGTTCAAACAATAACAGGATGCAACCTGCGGGGGGTATTCCGGACTCCCCGCCCTTAGCTGTTCAGTTCTGAACGTCAGT
Source organism: Bombina bombina (assembly GCF_027579735.1). NCBI lineage: Eukaryota > Metazoa > Chordata > Amphibia > Anura > Bombinatoridae > Bombina > Bombina bombina. The sequence goes on from NC_069506.1 coordinate 53,084,703, forward strand.
GCTATGGTACAGTGGTGTGGATAAAGTCCTTATGTAGGAGTCGCCACTATTTGACCCCAACGCGTTTCCCCCGGTTCTCAACGGGCTTTATCAAGGGGATACTTTCGAACAAACAAATGTGCTTTCGGATTGTCCGGACTGCAGACTTTTATACCCGTATGTACAAAACAGCTCCGCCCTTTCGGGTGGTTTCTCCAGGGGCCCGGTTCTTAAGCTCTCATTGATTGGGTGTCTGATATTCAGCCACTGCAAGACTTTTGACATAATATAACAATCCTTTCAAAAACTCCTCTATTAGGATTATACTGAAAATGTTTAAAAACGAACTATATAAAACATTGAAAAGGTAAAAGAAGTTAAAAGACATCTCTAATAAAGTACAATTACAATTGATAAAAAACTTTTAAACACAATTATATCTTGTTATATACAGATGACTAATAATTTATAAAATGCTACATATGCCTAAAACCCAAATTGAATTGATACATTATTAAAAAAGAATACATTGCTACCGCAAACATTTTCTCCTAATACAAAAAATTAAAATCGATGATCTACAATTCACATCTATGCTGCCACATCAATATCAATATTAAGACCCAGGGGGTGTAAACTATTTAATTTATATATCCAATATGTCTCTAGTTTTCTTAACTCCAACAGTCTATTGTGTTTATTTGGAGATATCCAAACAATAACCTGTACTTTTAAAGAGACAGGATCACCATTATGGTGATCTAGAAAATGTTTGGCTACATTATGTTTAAGTGATTTTTCTTTGATGTTATATACATGTTCATAGACCCTGCGTCTAATCTGGCATTTGGTGCGACCTACATAAATTAGGCCACACCCACACTCTAAAAGATAAACCATATAAGTGGATTCACAATTGCTTTTAAAATCAATGTCATAGGTATCTGTTCTATTGGAATTTTAAAAATATTTCGATTTATTAATATGTGGACACATAGTGCATCTAGACTTAGAGCATCGCATGGTTCCTTTCCAGTTTGCAAGCCAATTTTCTTTATGTTCACTTTTATTTTCCTTTGTACCTTTTAATTTACTTGGGGCTAGAAAGTTTTTAAGACTCATACCCCTTCTGTATGTTATGTTTGCCTTTTCGTGTAGATGTGGTCCAAGAAGGGGATTGTCCTTTAAAATAGGCCAATGTTTATTTATAATACCTTTTATTGCCCTTGCCCCTTCATTATATGTAGTTGTAAATCTTATACAGTTGCTGTTATTTTTTCTTATTGGGTTAGTTTCACTCAATGCTGCTTTTTTCTAGCATCTTTTATTTTATTGATCAAAGTAGTAATATAGCCGCACCACCAACTGTATTTAAAACATTATTGCTTTATTGTGCCAATTAAAACAGACAACGTTTCGGACCCATGTCCTTATTCCTGTCACAGACATGAATAAGGACATGGGTCCGAAACGTTGTCTGTTTTAATTGGCACAATAAAGCAATAATGTTTTAAATACAGTTGGTGGTGCGGCTATATTACTACTTTGAACTGTATATCTTGGACCATGGTGCAGGTCTAATAGCTGGCACACCTGCAAACGATTTGTTGCACACCCACAGGTGGGGATTACCTTGGTGCTTGTGCATTCTTTTGATTCACAGTTTTATTTTATTGACATCATAGCCTTTTGTTATAAATTTATTCTCTAAAATATCTGCTTCCTTTTCATAGTTCTGTAAATGTGTGCAATTTCTCCTAATTCTTAAAAACTGACTATACGGTATATTGTTAATCCAACATTTCTTGTATGCACTAGAAGCTTCTATATACCCATTTCTTTCTGTAGGTTTCCTGTCATTTTTAACCGAGATAGTGTTCTCTTCATTAAAAAGTACTAAATCTAAAAATTCTATTGATACTTGTGAGGTTTGTTTAGTGAAGTTTAGATTATATGTATTATTGCTCATATAAGAGACAAAATCATCCATTTTGGAATGATCACCTTGCCAGAGGATAATGATGTCATCGATGTACCTACCGTATTTATAGATATTATTGTAAAAAGGATTATTATTCCAAATATATTCATTTTCATAAGCATTCACATACAAATTGGCATAGGATGGGGCAAATGTTGTCCCCATCGCTGTGCCATGAATTTGTAAGTAATGATTTCCCTCGAATAGAAAATAATTGTGGCTGAGGACACAATTAATACTGTCTATTAGAAATTTTGCATGAATATTTGGAATATTCAATTTTTGAAATTCATCCTTTATTGCTTGTACCCCTTTAGTATGCGGAATGCATGTATACAGAGCAGATACATTGCATGTTATCCAGCTCATATTTTCTTCCCATTTTATTCCTTCAAACATGTGTATAACAGCCTGGGTGTCCTTGATGTATGCTTTGGTGCTTTTTACCATTGGCTGCAAATAATAATCTATATACTTGGATAGATTATCACACAAGGACCTGATGCCTGACACAATGGGTCTGCAAGGTGGACATATCGGGTCCTTGTGGATTTTGGGTAAATGGTAAAAAACAGCTGTGTTTGGTTGTGTTGTAAATAAAAATTTATATTCATCATTATTTAAAATATACTGTTTTCCTAAAAAAGTTTTCCTAAATCTTTAATATACTGATCAGTTGGATCATTAACTACTATATATGTATTTTTGTCCCCAAGCAAATTTAAAGCTTCTTTTAGATAATCCTTCCTGTTCTGGATTACTATCCCCCCGCCCTTATCTGCAGAGCTTATGACTATATTGGGATCCTTTGACAGTTTACTGAGGGATTTTCTCTCCAAAACAGTTAGGTTATCATTATATTTATTAATAAAATATTCTTCTTTTTGAAAGTTTTTTTCTATATCTCTTAAAACAAGTTTAGAGAACATGGAAATCTGATCGCCCTGAAATCCTATGGGGTTAAAAGTTGACTTTGCTTTGAAATCTGAATGATTAATTTCGTCCTAGTTTCATGTATAAGTATAATCCTAATAGAGGAATTTTTGAAAGGATTGTTATATTATGTCAAAAGTCTTGCCGTGGCTGAATATCAGACACCCAAACAATGAGAGCTTAAGAACCGGGCCCCTGGAGAAACCACCCAAAAGGGCGGAGCTGTTTTGTACATACGGGTATAAAATTCTGCAGTCCGGACAATCCGACAGCACATTTGTTTGTTCGAAAGTATCCCCTTGATTAAGACCGGCGAGAACCGGGGGAAACGCGTTGGGGTCAAATAGTGGAGACTTCAACATAAGGACTTCATCCACACCACTGTACCATGGCACTGATGATCAGAACTGAACAGCTTAGGGCGTGGAGTCCGGAATACCCGCTGCAGGTTGCATCCTGTTATTGTTTGAACTCTAGCTGCCAGTTTTATGTGACTTGGCGTTTGTGGACACTGATCTGCTTTTAAAATTTTGAGTGTACAATGAAGGCTGAATTTACTTATACATCTGGTGAGTACATATTTATGTAGCGCATCATACTGTTTTTTTAAAAAACTACACTTGAATCCTTTTTTTTCTGCTTCATTTTCTCTGTATGTGCATTCGGATCCTGGATCCCACAACTTGGTTTAAAAGGAGCAGTAAAAAAGGAGACAACAACTAATTTCATACTGTGGAAACTATCTAAAGATTTTCAGAAATCTGAAAGACGTATTGTTCTCTTCTACCAATTTGGGGGACTGAAGGTACCATATTGTATTAATGAGCACAAAGCTATACTGGATGCATTATATGTCTAATGAGTTTGTTTTCTTGAGACCTTCGAGTATACCCCTATAAGGACATTCTATATGAGTTTGTTCTTATGAATTGCAATGTTCATTTGTGTTTTTAAAACTGTGTATTACACTAACTTAGCGCTGAATAGTTCTGTCTATTTTATAGTTTTTTGCTCTCACATTTTTGTAAATAGTTTATTATATCTTTTCATGTGACAACACTGAAGAAATGGCACTTCACTACAATGTAAAGTAGTGAGTGTACAGCCTGTATAACAGTGTAAATTTGCTGTCCCCTCAAAATAACTCAACACACAGCCATTAATGTCTAAACCATTGGCAACAAAAGTGAGTACACCCCTAAGTGGAAATGTCCAAATTGGACCCAATTAACAATTTTCCCTACCCGGTGTCATGTGACTAGTTAGTTTAACAAGGTCTCAGGTGTGAATGGGGAGCAGGTGTGTTAAATTTGGTGTTATCGCTCTCACACTCTCATACTGTTCACTGGAAGTTCAACATGGCACCTCATGGCAAAGAACTCTCTCAGGATCTAAAAAAAGAATTTTTGCTCTACATAAAGATGGCCTAGGCTATAAAAAGATTGCCAAGACCCTGAAACTGAGCTGCAACACAGTGGGCAAGACCATACATTGGTTTAACAGGACAGGTTCCTCTCAGAACAGGCCTCGCCATGGTCAACCAAAGAAATTGAGTGCATATGCTCAGCGTCATATCCAGGGGCTGTCTTTGGGAAATAGACATATGAGTGCTGCTAGCATTGCTGCAGAGGTTGAAGGGGTCAGCCTGTCAGTGCTCAGACCATACGCTGCACACTGCATCAGATTGGTCAGCATGGCTGTCATCCCAGAAGGAAGCCTCTTCTAAAGATGATGCACAAGAAAGCCCACAAACAGTTTGCTGAAAACAAGCAGACTAAGGACATGGATTACTGGAACCATGTCTTGTGGTCCGATGAGACCAAGATAAACTTATTTGGTTCAGATAGTGTCAAGCGTGTGTGGCGGCAACCAGGTAAGGAGTACAAAGACAAGTGTGTCTTGTCTACAGTCAAGCATGGTGGTGGGAGTGTCATGGTCTGGGCCTGCATGAGTGCTGCCGGCACTGGGCAGCTACAGTTACTTGAGGGAACCATGAATGCCAACATGTACTGTGACATACTGAAGGAAAGCATGATCCCCTCCATTCAGACACTGGGCCGCAGGGCAGTATTCCACCACGATAACAACCCCAAAAACACCTCCAAGACGACCACTGCCTTGCTAAAAAAGCTGAGGGTAAAGGTGATGGACTGGCCAAGCATGTCTCTAGACCTAAACCCTATTGAGCATCTGTGGGGCATTCTCAAATGGAAGGTGGGGGAGCGCAAGGTCTCTAACATCCACCAGCTCCATGATGTCATCATAGAGGAGTGGAAGAGGACTCCAGTGGCAACCTGTGAAGCTCTGGTGAACTCCATGCCCAAGAGGGTTAAGGCAGTGCAGGAAAATAATGGTGGCCACACAAAATATTGACACTTTGGGCCCAATTTGGACATTTCCACTTAGGAGTGTACTCACTTTTGTTGCCAATGGTTTAGACATTATTGGCTGTGTGTTGAGTTATTTTGAGGGGACAGCAAATTTACACTGTTATACAGGCTATACACTCACTATTTTACATTGTAGCAAGTGTAATTTCTTCAGTCACATGAAAAGATATAATAAAATATTTACAAAAATGTGAGGGGTGAACTCACTTTTGTGAGATACTGTATTTATTTCACAACTGAGCAGTGATTTTACTATTTTGGCTGCCAGTAACACACATATCAATGATTTTTACCTTGTTGGCAGCCAGTAACACACAATGGTGATTGTGCCCCTTTGACTGCCAGTAGCACACATAGAGCTGTGTTTTTACACCCCCATGGTTCACATAAAAAAGCAAAAACCAGACAAAATATATTACTAAGAGGTTACTTAACACACTGAACTATTTTAACACTCCCTGAGACTGCCAGAAAAACACAAGATATATATTTTAATGTACCAGTCAGTTAACTGTGATTAATTCAATGACATACTTTAGAAATCCCTAAAATGAATTTAATATCTTATAAAGCACAGCTGCCACTTAATTACTATTATTATTAATCATTACAGTCTTTCTACTCCACTAAAATTCATGATTTTATATATATATATATATATATATATATATATATATATATATATATATATATATATATATATGTGTGTGTGTGTGTGTGTGTATATATATATATATGTGTGTATATATATATATATATATATGTGTGTGTGTGTGTGTATATATATATATATATATATATGTGTGTGTGTGTGTGTGTATATATATATATATATATGTGTGTGTGTGTGTGTATATATATATATATGTGTGTGTGTGTGTGTGTGTGTATATATATATATATGTGTGTGTGTGTGTGTATATATATATATATATATGTGTGTGTGTGTGTGTGTGTATATATATATATATATATATGTGTGTGTGTGTGTGTGTGTGTGTATCTCACTGCAACTGCTTTTTAAGGAATGGATTAATCTTGGATATACAGTGTAGCCCACATTTATTTTATTATTAAATACGCATTTTACTCCATATTTTTTTTGCCTGAATTTAATAATAATAAATATTTGAAAAAGTGTGGTTTTATTCTAAACAGAAACTATTGTTGTTGGGTGTTACCATTTCACATGGTCAGTTTGCCCATTTTTGTTCTGGCACAATACGAAAATACTATCATCTATCTATCTTTCATCCAACCTACCCATTTCATAGCTGTAAAACAAGCATCTATTACATGGTATTTTTCGGGACAGGAGACATGTTTAGTGGGTGGAACTGCAGCAGGAATCGTGTAGGCGTGTTGTGGGTGAGGCCTGTTGCATTGAGACTGGGACCATGAAACTTAGAGCGAGTCCCGTGGTGAGCTGGTGCAGTATAGTGTACAGACCAACCAACTCATGTTGCTCTGAGGCAGATGGAAGATTTGCATTTTTATATCAGCCATATGCTCTCTATCATTTGAAGAAAAGAGAATTCCCTGCTTATAATGCAAGGTCTCAACTTTATGGCTTATTTTTGTACACAGGCTGCTGCAGTTTTCTGGACCAATCATTTTATTTATCTACACTTAACATCTAGTGATATATTCCTAATTTTTAATCAAATGTTCAAGTGACCCCAAAACTGCAATGCTTGAGGCTTTTTAAGTGGAATTTTGCCTATGTGTTTAACCCCTTTGAAGAAGGTAAAGGGACATACAACTGCTGGGCACAACTATAATAGCATAAAACTTATTGTTTTTCTCCCTATGCCTGAAGCTCCCTTTCAAATCCGTTCTCTTATTTAAACACCATACTGGTACAAGTTGGTTCTACCTCCACATCTTCTTACTTTGCTACCTTTTGAGTTCAGGGATTCTCACATTCTGTGGCAGCAGGGGTGTTTATTTACAGATCATTCATTGACATTGCTAGCTTGTTTACAGAACTATTGTGCACTTTGGGTTAGCATACATGATATATAACACAAACTTTACATGTTTTCAGTGGCTGTATTGTTCTATATTATTCATGTGGCCTTTTTTAAAACATGTAACTTTTAAACTGTATAAAAAATGCACAAATATAAACTTCCTGCTAAACATTGTTTGTGCTAGCCCAAAACTCAAGATACAGCTGTGAAGAGGCCAGCAACATAACTGATCTATGAAAATGTTCACCGCTTCAGTCACAGTGTGTAAGAATACATGAGATCCAAGATGGCAGCACCCAGTATGAAAATGCAGAGCTTTGTCAGCTGGCACCTTCAAAGGGTTAAAATTAGAGGATTGCTGCAGACACAGGAGGAAAAATAATAGAATGGTGAGTAGTAACCACCTTGTGGAAGTTGTGTCCAGCAGTTTGTTGACCTTTAACAAATAGTTAACTAGGGTTCAATAATGCAAACATTCCAGTGCTTCTTAAACTAGGGGTCCCTTACAAATATTTGTGAGTACCCACAATAATAATAATGCACTGTGAGTGTAAGTGTGTGTTTAAAAGTAAGTGTGTGTGAGAAACGTTTGATATATTTTGCTTAATGTGAGGCAGGAAGCTAATTTTGTACCTCTTCAAAGGAGTAGGCATTGCTCATCACCACACATGGAGAAAAGCCAACATTGAAGGTACATGGAGATAATGAGTCTAACCGTTAGTGATTAGCAATAAATACGGATGTTAAATTTACTTATTTTTGCTAATAATCTCAATGTGTAGTATATTGATGTATAAAAAACAAAAATTGGTATACTCATCTGACAAGGAGTTTGTTTTGGACTATATTATAATAATGCGGGCTCTAAATAATTTTCACCAAATTGTTTTATTGTATAAGAATGTCTCTTTAAAGGGACAGTCAAGTCCAAAATAAACTTTCATGGTTCAGACAGGGCATATCATATTAAACAACTTTTACAATTTATGTTTATCACCAATTTTGATTTGTTCTCTTAGTATTCTTAGTTGAAAGCTAAACCTAGGTAGGCTCATATGCTAATTTCTTAGACCTTGAAGGCCGCCTTTAATCTGAATGCATTTTGACAGTTTTTCACCATTAGAGGGCGTTAGTTTATATGTGTCATATAGATAACATTGAGCTCACGCACGTGAAGTTACCTAGGAGTCAGCACTGATTAGCTGAAATGCAAGTCAGTCAAAAGAACTGAAATAAGGGGGCAGTTTGCAGAGGCTTAGATACAAGAGGTAAAATGTGTATTAATATAACAGTGTTGGTTATGCAAAACTGGGGAATGGGTAATAAAGGGATTATCTATCTTTTTAAACAACAAAAATTATGGTGTTGACTGTCCCTTTAAAGATTAACCCCCCCCCCCGAAAAGTATCAATTACAGTATCACACTGTAAAAAAGTATAAAAGGTACTGAAGAAAGAAGTCATTTAATAAATACGGAAACCCCAGTAAAATGACTATTATGTTTATTTGTGTTATAACAATGAAGCAAACTGATCGTCCTTTTACGTGTCATTTTGTAAAACTACAATTCTGCAAACGGCTGCTATTTTAAATCCTGGATGGTACATTACCGCAAGCAAAATGTTCTATAATCAGCCAAGGCATTTTGATTCATTGTTATTCCCTAAAGCAGTGTAGACGTGATTTTTTTTTTCATCTCTGAATGGAGTACTCTTTAGATAAATAACTAGATGAATTTGTAAACTTTTAAGATTATAGTAATATATGTCAGTTGTTAAAATGGTTCAACAAAAAAACTAATCTTAATCTTATGAAAAATTCTGGCTAAAGTTGATGGTTTTGTAAGTGATAGTTTTATTGAGCCTTTAAAAAGCACACAACTAAATGTACATTTAGTGCATTTGTTATTGTGAACTTAAAATTAAAATAAAGCAAAAAAAAAACTTCATAGGCCTTCTATAATCTCAGAGCTCTCAACTTTCTCATGGTTTGGAAACTCTGCCTTCTTCAGCTCCTCAGGACTTTAGAGAAGTCACAGTTTCCAAGCTTGACCTAGTCAGATCCCTCATCTGCCCACTCTCTGTCAGCTCTGTCCATCTTACAGTTGCCATCTGTAGCGGGTCCCGGTACCCCAGACTGGGTATACCTGCTAAAGTCAGCTTCCTCCCACCAAACGCCAACCCATGAACCTCTACTGGATACTTGCTGCTATTAGAATAACGGCCGCTGCTAGTTGTTATAGCTACCCCCAAGAACATTAGCCAAGACTAAATGCTTGAGGGTCAAAATAGGAACTGCTTTATTGCACAGAAAACACAGCTTTTATACATTTCCAAAAAATGGTGGTAGTTACTACATAATCAATAGAAAAACATATTATACAATGAGACAAACATCAGACAATGGTTAGTTAAACAAGATTCTAATCACATCCTGACTTACAAAAGGACAATGGATGACTCACACAATAACAAAAAGACACTTCACACCTAGACTAGATAACAGCAGGGGGTCCCAGCATTAGAGCAGGAGGTTTCAACATTCTGAGTCTAGGGAGGGGGGGTTTGCAGCAGACCATGCTGGATTGGGCTGTGAACTTATACTCCAACAAAACACAGGAATCTTCAAGGCCCTTCAGTTCTTAGAGTCTCTGGGAATTCATGGAAATGGGGTAAACCTGAATCCAGGGTAAAAGTACCCCAAATGTACCGTGGACACCCGCCTCCCAAATCATAGAATCCCCTCAAGTTCCATGGCCGGTGGGGAGGAGGCTGGCCTGTATTCCTCTCCAAGTACAAAAGTAACGGAAGCTTCTGTTACATTTCTTCCCCCCCCCTGGGGTAGACTAACCAGGTACCAGACCACCCACTGGTTTAGACCTGTGTTAGTCAGATAGCCCAGCCCAAAACTTTTTTCCAGTTTTGTTTTTGGGCACTGCCACTGGGGAGTGAGAATGCTGATCTCCTCTTCCTGGAACACGCTAAGCTGCTGGGAAGAGAGGTCAGCTACCTTCTCTCCCTGGGCCCTGCTTTGTTGCTGGGGGGAGAGGCTAGCTACCTCCTCTCCCTGGAACAGGTTCTCCTTCTGGAGAGAGAGGTAGGCTACCTCCTCTCCGTGGAACTGGCTCTGCCACTGTGGAGAGAGGAAGGCTACCTCTTCTCCCTGGCACTGGTTCTGCCACTGGGGAGAGAGGTTGCTACCTCCTCTCCCAGGAACTGGCTCTGCCGCTGTGGAGAGAGGTTGGCTACCTCCTCTCCCTGGAACTGGCTCTGCCACTGTGGAGAGAGGTTGGCTACCTCCTTTACCTGGAACTGACTCTCCTGCTGTGGGGAGAGGTCGGCTACATCCTCTCCCTGGAAACCGCTCTGCTGCTGGGGAGAGAGGTCAGCTACCTCCTCTCCCTGGAACAGACTCTGCTGCTGTGGAGAGAGGTCAGCTACATCCTCTCCCTTAAAACTGCTCTGCCACTGTGGAGAGAGGGCAGCTACCTCCTCTCCCTGGAAACCGCACTGCCGCTGGGGAGAGAGGTCAGCTACCTCCTCTCCCTGGAAACCGCTCTGCCGCTGGGGAGAGAGGTCAGCTACCTCCTCTCCCTGGAACTGACTCTGCTGCTGGGGAGAGAGGTCGGCTACCTCCTCTCCCTGGAACTGGTTCTGCCGCTGGGGAGAGAGGTCGACTAACTCCTCTCCCTGGAACTGGTTCTGCTGCTGGGGAGAGAGGTTGGCTACCTCCTCTCCCTAAAAACTGCTCTGCCACTGTGAAGTAGGCTACCTCCTCTCCCTGGAAACCGCTCTGCTGCTGGGGAGATAGGTCAGCTACCTCCTTTCCCTGGAACTGACTCTGCTGCTGTTCAGAGAGGTCAGCTACCTCCTCTCCCTGGGACTCCAGAGATATCACAGGTGCTGGACAAAGGCCATTGGGGCCCTGCCCTGTTGCCAGCGCTTCTACTGGTGTGGCAAGCTCAGGGCCAGGCTGCTGATCATGGTCTAGCAGCTCAGGGTAGCTCATTACCGGTTGCCACTCCTCTGAGGAAAGTCAAAAAAATCCCTGATCGCTGCACCATAGCCCTCTTCAGCAGGGATAGTCACAGACAAAGGCTGTGGTGGACATTTTCCAAAGTACAGACCTTAGTGAAGGACATCAAGTTACATTTGAAATTAAAAATATTATTTTATAGTGCTTGGTGTTATTATGCTAATGCAGATACCACCGATCCTATAACCAGCCCTCCTCTGACTATACCCATGAGCCAGTGTCACTAATGTGTCATATAGTGCTGGGTGTTATTTTACTGATGCAGATACCATTGATCCTATAGTAAGCCCTCCTCTGGCTATACCCATGTGCCAGTGTTACTACTGTGTCATTATATAGTGCTGGGTGTTATTATACTGATACAGAGACCACTGACTCTATAACCATCCCTCCTCTGGCTATACCCATGAGCCAGTGTCACTACTGTGTCATTATATAGTGCTGGGTGTTGTTATACTGATGCAGATACCACTGACCCTATAACCAGTCCTTGTCTGGCTATATGTATGTGCCAGTGTCACTACTGTGTCTTTGTATAGAGCTGGGTGTTATTATACAGATGCAGATACACATCCAGTATTTCACTCAGGCTTTATTTATTCCATAACTTATCACCCAATATCGCTAGCAGTCTCTTGAAAAGCCACTAACTTTATTCACACTACATATTTGTTTTATTCCTTTTATTTAATCAGAAAGAAAAGATATAATAAGGTTGTGGCGGACACTGCAAGGGCTAGTCACGGATACCAGTGTCCGTGTACGGACACCTTGCCTATCCCTGCTCTTCAGGCTCTGAGGCATGCTGCTGAATGAGATCTAACAGCCTTTAATATGACTTTTCTAGCTCCCACTCATGGGCAGCTAGGTAATAAAGATCGTCTCTCAGTCCTGGTACTTCTGTAAGGTTCAGCCTCAGCTCTCTGTGTTCCAGTATGTCCTTGTGATGCCACTCTGCCGTACTCCCACAGTGGGGGTCCTGTGTGAGACTATCAAATAACCATCCTGGGCTGCCATAGTCATAGCCCTCTGTAGGATCATCTGTCTCCATCTCCAGACACACCTGGGCCACATACCACCGCAGTGCCCGGTACCCTTCATCCACCTCCATCTCTGTCTGGACCATTCTGTCCAATTCAGCCATCCATTCCTCCCGGGGCTGCTTTCCCAGGAACGGCATTCGTAGATCCATCTGGAGCCAGTATTGCTGCTCTGGAGTAGGAAGGGACTTCCCCTGTTAGTCTTGTTCAAACTGGAGAGCCTTGTGCCAGAGTTTCCGTCAAACTATATCTTTCCAGGCCAGTTTACCCTCTGCCAAGACAGGGCCAACAAACTGGGCCAGCACTGCCTGCAATCTCCACTGGAATTCAGCCTCCCTTTCCATCGAGGTCCCACTGGTAGTTTGGAAGTGCTCCGTATGGAGGAAGCAGACCCCACCGCTGCCACCAGATGTGACGGACCGCCTGGTACTCCAAATGAGTACCTCCGTCAGAACACTTCCCTTGTCCTGGACATCTATTTTTCCAGAGCAATAGCTCCTGGTACCCCCTCTTTGACCGCAGTCTAAAGTTATGGAGGACAGATTTGAGGCAACACTCAGTTTTCTGAACACAAAAATGAACACTTTATTTGAAAGCAGCACACATATTTATACACCCTGGCATTCCAGAGTCACAGAGCTTCAGGTTACATAGGGAATTGGTTAAACAGTAAAGCAAACATATGAACAATACATCAAACCTCTAACAAGTGTCTATTCATAGGTAAAACAGATTAACATATCAAGTTAAGTAACTGGGGAAGAAAGTTTACTCAGACAATCTGATGTTGGGCAGTCTAGTTAACATAATCACACAGGAACACAATCAGTTTACCCAGACAGACTCCTGAGACACAATCAGATTATAAACATAAATAAAATACATCTTATTACAGAATATAAGAACAGCTCTTATTAACTATTAAGTCCTTTATGCCCACTTGGTTTATAGAGTCACAATTGCTCCCACAAGGGGCACTTACACCCTGTACCCATCCTGTATTTATGGATACAGGGTGACATGGACATAAGACAGAGTTATGAAAGTACATGAGGTGTCCAGCATATACAATTCCACATTTCCATGCAGTCTCTGGGTATCCTTAAGCCCATATACCTCCAGCCCAAAGAATGTTCCATAACAGGCCCTCAGATCTTGGTGACTCACGTCACATATCTCCCCCTTTGGAAGGAGACTAACACAGGAGGAGACCCCAGACGAGTTGACTTCAAAGTTAGTCCGTAGATCCCTTCCCCCAAAGCCCGTATCCACACAGTACCCCAAACAAATTGTCCCAAACAGAGCATCACTCACCTGGCCGACCTCTGCCTCTCTCATAAAACATACCCGCTGCTGGGGAGAAGTGCTGACTGTCCCATCTCCCTGGAGTCCTTTCAGTCGCTGGAGAGAAGACAGGGTGGCTGGGCTCACTCCAACATGCTGTTGCGGATGTGGGCCATATGCAGTGTAGTCACATCCACTTGTACTGGATAGGAATCTGCCATTGCTTGCAGAGAGAGACCGATATCTCTCGGTCCCAAAGCCAGCTCCTCCACTGGGATTGCTGCATGCTCCTCCAGTCCCTCTGCCAGCGTGAGGCTGTCATTCCTGTTTTCTGGGGTGCCAGTTAGGGGTGGGCAGAGGCCAACAACACTCTGCCCTGTTGCCTGCTCTTCTGTTGTGTAATCTGCATCTGACACCTCAGAGGAAAAGTCAATTAGATCCACAATATCTGGGTCCAGCTGGGGAGATAACAGGGTGACTAGGGTCCCCATGCCAGGGGGTTGGGGGTCTGGGCCGACTTCCCCGTATCCCTGCACTCCACGTGTGTAGACCACTGTCTCATCCACACCTCCCGGACCAACATCCATGGATATGAAGTCCACTAGATCCGCTGCCTCTGAAGTAAGTAAAGGACCACTTTCCAGCAGTTCTAGGTAATCCACCTCAAGGTACCATTCCTTATAGATTAGCCATGTCAGGTCAGGCTCTAAGGCAAGTGCTTCCGATGGCTGTAACAGCTCCTGCCTCTTGCTTTGAATGTCCCAGAATCGATATCCCTCGGGACTGCCAAAGTCATCTTTCTCCTCAAATGCTTCCCATAATAAGCCGGGGCCACCAAAGTCATCACCTTCCAGGGAATAGTGCATTTCTGCCCTCAACTGCCACCTGTCTGCAAACCAATATAATGCTCTGTACCGATCCTCAAGCTCGACCTCTCTTTGCACCAGACACTTCAGTTTGGCTATCCCCTCACCTGTGGGTTGTCCTCTCAGTAAGCAGAGCTGCAAGTTTACCTGGTCCCCGAAGTGTTGTTCTGGGGAGGGCAGAACTTTGCCTCTACAGCCATACCGATTCTCCAGTGCATCTTCCCACATCTCTAGCCGAATTAGGGCTCTCCATTCCATGCACATCTCCTCTGGAACTGGCCCTCCTAAAACAGCAAGGGCGACTTAGACTTGCCGCTCGAAGTCCCATATTGGAACTTCCCATTTAGAGGTATCTGATCCCAGCATCTCAGCTGTCTGAATATTCCGATACCTAGTGATCTGCTTCACCACCTCTGCGTTCGTTACCTGGACTGCTGCTTTGGATGGGTTGGCTCCGTAGATTGACAACCTTCTCCGCACACTGCTGTGGAATTTTTCCTCTGCATCATCTATAATCGTCTGGCTGCGATCCTTCACTGGCTGCCATTGGCGCATCTTTGTAGTGCTGCTTAGGGACTGATAGCTAGATGGCACATCCCTCTAACCCAGCTTGTCCTGTGCAGAAACAGGTTCATCAAGGTGGGTCAGCACTTGCTGCATTTGCCCAGCGCCACTAGATATAGCGAGTCTCGGTACCCCAGACTGGGTATACCCACTAAAGTCAGCTTCCTCCCACCAAACACCAACCCATGAACCTCTAATGGATACCTGCCGCTATTAGAATAACAGCCACTGCTAGTTGTTATAGCTACCCCCAAGAACATTAGCCAAGACTGAATGCTTGAGGGTCAAAATAGGAACTGCTTCATTGCACAGAAAACACAGCTTTTATACATTTCCAACAAATGGTGGTAGTTACTACATAATCAATAGAAACAAATATTATACAATGAGACAAACATCAGACAATGGTTAGTTAAACAAGATTCTAATCACATCCTGACTTACAAAAGGACAATGGATGACTCACACAATAACAAAAAGACACTTCACACCTAGACTAGATAACAACAGGGGGTCCCAGCATTAGAGCAGGAGGTTTCAACATTCTGAGTCTGGGAGGGGGGGGGGGGGTTTGCAGCAGACAATGCTGGATTGGGCTGTCACCTTATACTCCAACAAAACACAGGAATCTTCAAGGCCCTTCAGTTCTTAGAGTCTCTGGGAATTCGTGGAAATGGGGTAAACCTGAATCCAGGGTAAAAGTACCCCAAATGTACCGTGGACACCCACCTCCCAAATCATAGAATCCCCTCAAGTTCCAGGGTCCATGGTCGGTGGGGAGGAGGCTGGCCTGCATTCCTCTCCAAGTACAAAAGTAACGGAAGCATCCATTACACCATCCTTCTTGGAAAAAATACTGGCTATGCTCATTAGCAAAAAAATGCATAAATAACAATACAGCATTTCTCAGAAACTAAAACTGTTAGGACTGATGTTAAATTCTCATTTGTTTATAATAAGATTCCGACTCATTTAGTTGATATGTCACTAAAATAAGACATGTATTTCTTTATTTAGTCTTTAATGTCTACATTGACCTGAATTTTTAAAATTCTGGTCATATTGTTAAAATATTGGCTGGATGGTAACTCTAGTCCAACTACATGAAGTTTCACCCACTCCCCACTCAGATTGTCCCTGATGTCATGTGTCTCCACTGCATACAGAAAGAGAAGTGCTCTACCAAGAATGAACAGCAGTTCAGTAGCTTGTTCTTTGGCGAGTTACCACCTGGAAGCAACATCTTTTAGGGATGTATCTCCACCGCAATTCACCATGAATCAATCCTAAATCCCTCACACTTGGCTAGTTAAAACAGTGAGACCTGTAGTTGTAAATTGCTTAGACCATAATCTTTGAAAAAAAGTTCAGACACAATGTGGGGTCCTCTACTCTTCTCTGTTTACACTTCTTCACTGTGTAAACTTATAAACAGCTATGGCTTCAACTATCACCTCTATGCTGATGATACCCAGATCTACCTATCCACCCCTGCACTCTCTCCTTCTGTAAATTATCACATCAGTGACTGCTTATCTGACATTTCCTCCTGGATGGCCTCTCACCACCTAAAAATAAACATGTCCAAGAACGAACTACTTCTAATCCCCCCTCTAACTCTACTCCAGTTTCTAATTTTTCTATCACTGTTGGTGGCACCACTATCTCCCCATCACCCCAAGTCTGCTGCCTTGGAGCCACACTTGACTCAAATCTATCCTCCATTCCCCACATTCAATTGCTCTCTTTATCCTGCCGCAACCACCTACACAATATATCCAAAATTCTTCTGTTTCTGAGTGCTGAAACTACTTTACAGCTAATCTACTCCCTGGTAATTTCCTGATTTGACTACTGTAATAACCTACTTACTGGCCTACCTCTCTCCCGCCTCTCCCCCCTTCAATCCATCCTAAATGCCTCTGCTAGGCTAATCCACCTCTCCTGATGCTCTGTATCTGCTGCACCTCTCTGTGAGTCCCTTCACTGGCTCCCCATTCACAACAGAGTTAAATTCAAAATTCTCACCCTGACCTACAAAGCCCTCACCTTACCTGTCCTCCCTCATCAACAAATATACTCCAGCTTGCCTCCAAAGATCCAACGTTGACCTGCTCCGTGCATCCTCTACCATCACCTCCTCCCATGCTAGACTACAAGACTTCTCCCTGTGGCACAACCCTCCGGAACGCACTTCTTCGAACTGTTAGACTTACCCATAACCTGTCCTATTTTAAATGCTCCCTAAAGTCCTTTATTTTCAGGGAATCTTATCACCTGACTCAGTAACAAATGAATTTCACTTACCTAACAGTTGCCCTTGTGTACCTATGGGCAGTGCTGCAAAATCTATTGGTGCTTTATAAATAAAGAATAATAATAATAATAATAAAACTGATTTTTCTGTTTGTTGAACAAAACATATTGGGATAGTGTAACTGACCGCTTAGGGTAAGTTATCTTTTTCATAACCTCTCTGAAAGAATAACACATAATCTGGTATTACAATTTTAACCAAAGCAACTTAAAGGAACAATAAACACTAAATAAATACTAGATAGAATGATGCATTTAAAGAAAATATTATTCTGAGGATACCATATAGATGTATTTTTTTTAAAGTTTCATTAGCTGTTTAAAAATCGACAAAATAAGTGTAAAGTTTAAGTGTCTATAAAACAATGGGAGCTGCCATGTTATAACTTAGGTTACCTTCTCTGCTGTGGCCAATTAGAGACAGTTATAAATAGGTCACTAGAGTGTGCAGCCACTGTTATATTAATACAGTTTTTACCTCTGTGATTACCTTGTATCTAAGCCTCTATAGACTGACCACTTATCTCGGTTCTTTTGACAGACTAGTATTTTAGCCAATAAGTGCTGACTTATAAATTACCCTTACGGGAGTGAGCACAGTATAATCTATATGGCACACATGAACTAGCACTGTCGGTAAAAACTGCCAAAAATAGAAATTAGCTTATGAGCCTACCTAGGTTTAGCTTTCAACAAACAATACCAAGAGAACAAACCAAATTTGATAATAAAAGTAAATGAGAAAGTTAATTAAAATTAGAGTTTTGCTTTAATCTGTAAAATTGATAATCAGACTTTGGAAAAAAAAGTAATATTATTATAATAAATGCATGCAAAAAAACCCCAACACATTTCTATCAATATAAAAACTGAGAATTTGCTTATAATTATTGTTTCCAGCTGTCTAGACAGAAATACAGAATGGCCAGAAGGTGATAGGAGGAAAGAGATGTGTGGCCCTTGTCAGATCTCAGATCAAACACATGTTTCTGTAGCTCCTGTCAGTCCTATGTCCGCATCTGACTCCAGATCAAACCTCATCGCCTGCAGCCGTTGTCAGTTATAAGCCTATGGCGAAAATCAGATCAGACCTGTGACCCTGGAGCCCCTATCAGTTATACGCAAACATAACATCAAACTTTTGGCAGTTTTTCTTTTTTTACTTGTACAGTATTTTGCTGGACAAACAATTGAAATACCTGATTCATAGGCTTATAATTTTTTTCTTAAAGATACAGTATACTGTAAAATTGGTTTTCCTCTAATGTATTTCTACAGACTTATTATATGAACTGCAGAGTATAAAATGTATGAGAAATTGCATTTTCAGGTTTATTTGTTTAAATTGAATTGCTGGTTTTGGTCTTTGAAACCACAACCTATTACAATGGGTTGAGCACGCAGATAAAATCATATCTCATTATGTTATCACTTTATGTACACACACTTGATTCCTTATCTTATATTTGTCTGTAAACCAAAGTTTAATACTTAGAGAGAATAATGGAAAATTATCATTTTATTAGTTATCTCTTCTACACCCCACTGGGAGTGTTATTTCTTCTGCTGGCTGTGTTTACATTGCAAGTCAATAGCCTGGACGGACATTAAACACTTAATAATTGCTAGATAGAATGATACATTCAAAGAAAAGATTAGTCTGAGAATAACCCGTAGATGTATTTTTCAAAGTTTCATTAGCTGTTTAAATATTGACAAAATACGTTTTAGTGTCTATAAAACAATGGGAGCTGCCATATTGTAACTTAGGTTACCTTCTCTGCTGTGGCCAATTACGGACACTTATAAATAGGTAACTAGAGTGTGCAGCCAATGGATATGTGGAATATAACAGTGTTCTGCACTTCAATTTCAGTAATATTTACTAAAAAGTCATAATTCAGAATGGAATTACAGGAAAATGGGACAATATAAATAATGTAAGTATATTACAGACTTTTGTTTTTCACACACACACACACACACACACACACACACACACACACACACATATATATATTTATATTTATTTATTTAAACACATGATTTATCATCCTATATTACTATCTCAAAGTGTTCCTTTAAAGAGACATACAACAAGTTGAGATCTGTGCATATCCTAAAATGGCTAATTAATTAAAATTAGTTTGCATAAAAAAATGTATTAAAAAAAAAAAGACACATGGCATTGTATTTCATGTGAGTTCACAGCTTCTAGACATGCTCCATCAGATAATCCGTATGCAGTTTTGCATTCTACCAAAACAACAATAGATATAGATACAGCCATAGAAGGAAATGTGTTGGTGGAGTTAGAGCTTTACAATACAGAAACTAAAAAGAAAGAGTTAATGACGAGGCAGTGCATTATAAATTTGCAGGTAAAGTAATTAAAGTACATATTATTATATTTTGTCTCTATCCCAACTTGTTTTATGTCCCTTTAATGTTTTTCTGATTGTTATGTTGATGGTGGCAATTTGTGCTCACAAAATAACTCTGTAAGTCTGTAATTTTGGCAATGTGATAAGCATGATTTTTCTTGAGCATGACTTTCAGTATAGGCGGGGATACCACAGGCTAAATCAGCTATTTCAAATGCCAAAATAATGGAAAATTAGCTACTTGTAAATAATTTTATATACTCGAGCTTTATGCACTAAAACCATTATGGAAGTCTTAAAAGAATATAGTAAAAGCAAGTCATAGCGAAGCATGGGCAGCTAAAAATGCCAAAATCCAGAATTCCAAAAGTCAAATTCTTTGTGTTTTACAATACAAATGCTAGTCTATATTTATATAAAGCAATAATGAACATTAAGATCCATATGAATGCACCAACGGAAATGGAAGAAAACAAAAAAATACTGATTAAATTTGTCAGCATTCATTGGTTTCCTTAAATTTTTTTAAGGGTTAAATACTTACCTTCACATGATGGAGAGCATGCTAACACGGTCCTCTTTTTGCCAAAGCCCCAGACGCACTAACAGGACACTTAACACGCTCGGCTCTAAGGACCTGCACTAAAGTTAGTGCAGGTCATTGTTCATGGGAACCGACAGCGTTAAGCCTGGTTCTGGCAAGAAGAAGATTGGGATTGAGTTAAGATAAGTATTTGTAGCTACAGGTGAATTTTTCACTTGTAGCTTTGAAACTTTTATATTTCTTTAATGAAAATGAATGTAAATGTTTAGCGAAAATTATATATTTGTTTTGTTTTAAACTAAATGAAAACTGAATAGTGGAGCCGCCAAATTTTTGTGGAAACGAATTTCCTTGAATATCCGGAAAAAAAAAAATATGTCTTCCCTGCACATCTCTAGAAAATAAACAAATATTCCAAAATCCAAACTATTCTGAAATCCAAACCTTTTCTAGTCGCAGGCAGTTCGGATAAAAGTTTTTTTTTCTACTTGTATTTCAATATTAGCTATAGAAAAGCTATGTAAACATGAACCAGCATAATAAATCAACCTCCCACTGAGGGTAGGATGGGAGAAAGAGATCAGTCTCTCTGAAGCTGTTTTTAATAGAACTAACTCTTATCCGTTGCTTGCCAGTGCATCCCAAAGTACTTTGCCCATTTGATTGTGGACTACAATATCAATTATTTTAAACTAAAATGTATGTAGGTGATAACTTTAAATATAAATTGTTTTTACATGCTACACATTTTTTTTTATTCTGCAATATTAAAAACGAAAAATCTCTGGGCAATAATTGGCTGATGCTGTGTAAGCTTTCAACTTCTTGAAGAACTAACTAACCTGGGAATCAACATCTCTCTCTCTCTCTCTCTCTCTCTCTCTCTCTCTCTCTCTCTCTCTCTCTCTCTCTCTCTCTCTCTCTCTCTCTCTCTCTCTCTCTCTCTCTCTCTCTCTCTCTCTCTCTCTATATATATATATATATATATATATATATATATATATCCATTCATATCCTCATGAAGGATCCAGATGCATATATCTAGTGGAAACCCTGTTAGATAATCTTATGTTGAACACAGAGTCTTGTTTGGACAGTCTCTTTTATTGCCTGATTTATATCTGTCCCTTATTGTACATGGCAGTGCACATTACTTTATAGAAACTCAATGTTATTCAGGAAAATTAGACAAAATTAATAATGAGAGTGTATTGCAAATATTTTTTAACTATACATAATTAAACAGTTTATATTACAACCTTATACTGTTTAATATCAGATCTGCTTATTTTATCACATTCTGTATACACACATGTTTCTTTATAATATCTCTGTCTGTATACCAAAGCCCAATACTTAAAGGGACAGTCTACAATAGAATTTGTATTTTTTTAAAAGATAGATAATCCTTTTATTCCCCAGTTTTGCACAACCAACACAGTTATATTAATATACTTTTTACTTCTGTGATTACCTTGTGTCTAAGCATCTTCTGAAAGCCCCCTGATCACATGACTTTTTATTTATTATCTATTGACAATAGACAATCAACGGTCGTGAACACAATGGTATCTATATGGCCCACATGAACTAGCACGCTCTTGTTGTGAAAAGCTAATAAAAAATCATGTGATAACGGACTGTCTGTAGTGACTTAGAAACAGGCAGACATTTAGAGGTTTAAATGATATAAAGTATATTAATATAACAATGCTGGTTGTGCAAAGCTGGGGAATGGGTAGTAAAGGCGTTATCTATCTTTTTAAACAATAACAATTTTAGTGTAGACTGTCCCTTTATCTCTTCTACCTCCCACTGGGGGTGTAATTTCTTATGCTGGCTATGTTGACACAGTTTTTTTTTATAGCCTATACCAGTAGATTTGCATAATCAAAAAATGCAAAATAACAAGACAATGCAATAGCACTTAGAGGCCTAAATATCAAAGCGTCAACTATGTTGCATTTGCGGGCGTCAATACGCTCACCAAACATCGTAGCCGCGGATCTCAATACGATCTCTATATTTATAAAAAAAGCTGTCAAAAACATGCGCATCAAGTACGGTGCGAGGAGTATCGGACTAGTGTTAACTAACAGTCATCAATGTCGCAGCTATTCAGGCTTTTCCCAACTTTATTTATACCATTTCATTACTGTCCACGAGCAAGCACATTTCTCTTTAGCACTTTATTGTATATAGTGTAAATGTATTCTTTTTCTGAGCAGGACTGTGTGTGTATGTATGTATATATATATATATATATATATATATATATATGTGTGTCAGAAATCTTTTGCAAACATATTTACATGTCCCGAAGTTCCTGTTTTTGTTCTAAACAATGTTGTCTGTCATATCTCTGTGTTTATTTATACCACTACTGTATATGTATATATTGTAAATGTATTATTATTCTGAGCAGGAATACTTTTGAATATAACATGTAATCAGAGTATCATATGTATTTATTTGAAATCTATGGATATTTAAGTTGCACTAGTGCGAGCTAGCTGCTAATTGGTGACTGCACACATTTGTTTCTTGTGATTGGCTAAATAGATGTGTTCAGCTAGCTGCCAGTAGTGCAATGCTGTTCCTTCACCAAAGGATAACAAGAACATGAAGCAAATTTGATAATAGAAGTAAATTGGAAAGTTGTTTAAAATTGTATGTTCTATCCAAATCATGAAAGAATATTTTGGGGTTTCCTGTCCCTTTAAGAGCTGGGACAGGTTTCTCTCTGCACCTGTCTAACCCCTCCTGATTGCAATCTATATTTTATTATTATTTTATAAAATTGCTTGGCATATAAGATGACACTTCTTACTGAAAAAGAAATTCAAGAGAAGTAAGAAATACACTGAAAATAGCATGACAGTAAAGAGGTGATTTTAATTTATGACAATTCATGACAATTTAAAGTTAGGTGGGCTATCCCTTTGAGCTATCAGCTTAAGATTCTATTGAATCAAACATCAATTCGAATTTTAAAATCCTTGTCTAATAAATTACACTGTGTGTCCTAATGTCATCATCAATGTTTATCTTTAACCCCTTAATTACCACAATGTGCCCTGTATGTCACTGGTCATTAAGGGTTTTTTCAGGACATAATAGCACAAGTCTAGCAAGAACACACTATTAATGCCCTCCCTCCAGCAGGTTTTGTGGAATAGAGCAGTCTCAACGCTGGTGGCAAGGCCATGCTTTAAAACAATCAAGTCCCAAAAAAAGGCCAGTGACATACAGGGTACGTCGCTGGTCCTTAAGGGGTTAATACTAATTTCACATATTTTTCAAAGTATAATACACAATGTAACAATACACAATGTAACAAATGGCACTTAAGGCTGTGACACACTGCAAGCGATGCGGCGCGAGGCAAAGCAGCTGCTTCGCTCCGCGTCGCATCGCTTCTGAAGTTCAAATATTTCATCTCTGAGCGCTTAGCTACGCGACCTGACGCAGCAGAGTGCTCAGAGATGAAAAGGCAAGACACACTGAGCGCACACAGCTGCATCTACAAGCTGCGCGTCGCTCTGCTTGCAGTGTGTCACAGCCTTCACAAGTTCTGATGAGTGATCAATGACACAAGTATCGAGCAATTTGATTCGTTAGTGATAGTTTACAATGTATATTTGAATCAGATTGGCTGATAAATCATGTGATTATGCATATTCCAATCAAAAGTGGTGGGGAAATTCACTAGTGTGTGGGTTATTTAGGAGTTTGCATCATAATTGGTGTGAAAAGTGTTGCGTCAAATATGGCGCAAAGTATGGCTTAAACATGGTGCACATAGATTTTTCAAAAAAATAAAAAGGAAGTTAGCTATATAATGTTGTGTATTTCATTTTTATCTCTATATCTATTAGTGTGACAAGTTTGGGGCAAAACTTTGCATCAAATATGTAAAAATAATATTGTCCCCTTGATTTGTAATGAGAGACAAAGTTGTAGCATAATCCATAAGTAGTAATGTATTTTTCATTTTTATCCCTATATCTACTAGTGCACCAAATGTGTAGCAATAATATTGTTTGATTTAGAAAGGGTATACAATTTTAATAAAGTTTCTTATTTACTTTTATTATGTAATATACTTCATTCTCTTGTAGCATCGAACATAAGCTTTCTGTGTTTTAAGACTCCCATTGAGTTCTATGGCATCCGCGACCTGAAGGGTGGCGGATTAAGAACCAGGTACGCTGAGTCGGAAAAGACGCAAGCGTAACTGTAGAAATTTTGATAACTTCGTGAGAGCTTCAAATAGTGTTGAATAGCAGGGCGAATGAACACGAATCCGCTCGAATTCCACGGGTTTTCAACTCGCATCGATGTGCGTCGGATTGAGATCGCTGGATGTTAGTTCACAAATTTCAACATTTGCCAGTCTTGATGCTTTGATAACTACGGTGGATCAATTGTGCGACAATTACGATGCGGAATTCCAGCGTATTTTCAGTTGACGCTTTGATAAATATCCCCCTCTGCCTGAACTTCAAATAAGTAGTACGTTTTTTTCTGACAATTTTAAAAGTTATGTCTATTTCCACTCCCCCTGTACCATGTGACAACCATCAGCCAATCACAAATACATACACGTACCATGTGACAGCCGTCAGCCAATCACAAATGCAAATATGTATATGCTGTGAATTCTCGCACATGCTCAGTAGAAGCTGGTGACTCAAAAAGTTTAAATATAAAAAGACTGTGCACATTTTGTTAATGGAAGTAAATTGGAAAGTTGTTTAAAATGACACGCTCTATCTGAATAATGAAAGATTAATGTTGACTTGAGTGTCCCTTTAAGCATAGAAACTTACAGTATAGGTAATTATACCACAGGCAAAATCAGATATTTCAAGTGCATATAAAAAGATAAATGATTAATTTGTAAATAATTTAATACACTCCAGCAGGTAAAATGGATCATTGGGAACACATTAAAAGAGAGAGAAAAAAATTATGGGGAGCTATCCCTTTAAAGATTACTACACAATAGTACAATAGTTTGATAAAGCCAGTGCTTTGTCTGCTGTAACATTTTTTTATTTAAAAAATAAAATAGAAGAAGCAATTTTTCTTTCTTTAATTTTCAATATCCAGCAACCCCAGTGAGTTGAAAGAAAAAAATGTAGCACAATACAATAAAATTGTAATAAATCAAATACTTTCTTGTAAAGCTGTAGACAAAGATTTGGTCGCAATTGACCTTCATTAGGCAAATAGCCTTTTTACCCTTATGTTGATATGCTATTATAATAAAATGTTTGATTAGCTGGAATTTTCATGCTCAATGACACTTACTGCTTGTAGAAATATAGCTGTATTTTTGAATAGCTAGGTAATTTTAGAAATCAGTCTCTACCAAATAATTGAATTTCCTCTGCTATGAAATGACTAACTGTCATTATACCCAAATAAAAGAAGAGGGAGTGTGTTCTCATTTTCCTAGTTATCAGTGTTTCATTGCTTGAAATATTTGATAAAAACTGTTATATTTTTCATTTTCTTTCTGTCTTATAACGTTCAAAAGTCATTTTGTTAAATCTTTGGCTGATAATGAATAATATATGTATAATTATGGATTTTACTATCAATGGCATTAATTCAGCAGGGTGCATTGGGTGCCAATGCCCCTCTGTTGGGCTGGTTGGGTTAAAGAGGATGCTGAAAACTGTCCATCAACAGGTAAGAGTGACCACAGCCTTGGCGTTTAGCACGGTGAACCGGAAGCAGATCCCAGCACAAGGTCTTGTGACACCCAGAGTGCTGTAGCCAATGCGGTGGATTACTCCGCAAAAGTTATAAGTAGAGAGAGAGGTAGGCAGGCACTACTCCAAACCCAGATGATTAAAATAAAAAAACTTTTATTAGACCAATATAAAACAGGCAGACGGACATGGGAGATATGGTGGACAAACAGTCTGACGCATTTTGTGCCCCCTAGTGGCGTTTACTCATATGATTGTCCCTTGACACGCCCCCTGAAGGCCATCTCCAGTCATCGAAAACAATCCATCCTCCTTTTTCACCATAATTCACCCTCAACTCCGCCCAGTTTCCTGGATACTGCATAGAGCTCTGCTGGTTAATTGTACAGTAAAGTATAATTAAACTTTTATGATTCAGAGAGAGCAAGCAATTTTATAATTTACTCCTTTATAATTTCTAGGTATTCTTTGTTGAAGAGTACAATTAGGTCATAGGATGTCAGCTGTATCCACCTGTCTTTAGTAGACTTGTCCATTTGTTTTGTTACAAAATAAACCTAGGTTTTTCTTTATATATGTCTGAAGAAGGGGATAAAACCCCAATCACGTTCACTAATAAAAGGTGATTCAATAACTTTAAAAAAAAGTCCCGGTGAGTATTCTTCATTAAGGGACAATTACTATTTGTAGCACCCTGGGCAAAGGATACTGGTTATCAGCAGAGCTAACTTTTTTATTTATGTATATGTGTATATATATATATATATATATATATATATATATATATATATACACATATATATATATATATATATATATATATATATACACACAGTATATACACACAAAGTACAGTAAAGTCAAAATTAGAAAAAACTTTAAAATTTACTTCTATTATGAATTTCACTTAGTTATCTGGGTACTATTTATTAAAGAGTAATTCTAGGTGAGCTAAGGAGCGTGGACAAGACTCTAGCCATCTGGCAGCAGTGTTTGCAACATTCTTTATTGCAGTGTTATAAAATGTTGCAAATCCTGCTACCATATGCTAGTAAAGACACATGCACACTCCTAAGCTTCTATCAGCCTACCTAGGTTTTTTATTCAACAAAGGATGCCAAAGAAAATTCCATAGTATAAGTAAATTGGAAAGTTGATCAAAATTTCTTATGAATGTTTAATTTTGACTTTACTGTCCCTTTAGTCCACCTGAAATTAAGTATGGAAGGAGGGGCTTTTGATCATAGGCCATGTAGTTGACTTGAGTAGCGGTCCTGGGGAGGCTTTGTAAAGGGAGGGTTTAGGGAGATGGGGTGGGGGTAGGGGAAGCTGAAAGAAGTTCCCTCTCTATGTTAGATCTGTTGTAGCCAAGTGGGAATGGGGTGTTTGCCAATTGGTATCTCCCTAATTTGTTATAGAAAAATTGGTTGGGGATGTGCTTAGCCGTTAAAGGGACATTATACACTAGATTTTCTTTGCATAAATGTTTTGTAGATGATCAATTTATATAACTCACCTTTGAGTGTTTTTGTAACAATGTATAGTTTTGCTTATTTTTAATAACATTGTGCTGATTTTCGGACTCCTAACCAAGCCCCATAGTATCAGATGTAGACCCAGGTCTACAGATTCTTGCTGCTATTGTTTGTGTAATCTGTATTTTTATATTCAGGGAAAGGAGTGGGGAATGTCTGCTCTTTATGATTTTCCAGCCCCTTTCACTGAGTGTTCCAGTCTAACCTCATCAACAATGCCAAACTGGGAGCTTCTAAGTAAGTTTGTAAAGGTTTTATACTGAATGTTTAATCAGTATCTGTGCATATTCTTCTTTATAGTAGTGTCTTTTCCAGTTATGCAGTTATAAAGAAATTGGTGTATTTATTGATGTTAAAGGGACACTAAACCCAAATTTTTTATTTCATGATTCAGATAGAACATTATTATCATTTTTAACACTATTATCATTTTTCCTTCATTCTCTTGCTATCTTTATTTAAAAAGAAGGAATGTGATGCATAGGAGCCGGCCCATTTTTGGTTGAGAACCTGGGTTTATGCTTGCTTATTGGTGGGTAAATCTAAGCCTCCAATAAGCAAGCACTATCCATGGTGCTGAACCTAAAATGGGCTGGCTGCTAAGAATTACATTCCTGTTTTTAAAATAAAGATAGCAAGAGAACGAAGTCAAATTGATAATAGGAGTAAATTAGAAAGTGGCTTAAAATGTCATGCTCTATCTGAATCATGAAAAAAAAAAATTGGGTTCAGTGTCCCTTTAATAATGTTTTGACACAGCCTTTACATGCCATTTCTGAGAAATTATTACATAATGGAGATCATTGTATAGCACATACGTATATATAATTTTATAAAACTTCAGCACATAAGTACTGTAATAAAATTACATAAGCACTGTAATAAAAATTTTTAGAAAATAAGAGGCTATTGTGTTTCAAGTTTATAGTCAAAAGCTACTTAATATATCTTCAAAGGTTAATGCTTTCTTTAATCTCTTTTTTTGCTATTTTTCCCCATAACACGCTAGTTGTAAATTATTCTTCCTTATTTTTTTCTAAAAAAAATTCTGCATATTTTGCCACCAAAAATGTACCATGATATGTTATGGAAATGAGTCACATGCTAATCACAAAGCAGCAACCCCTTTAAAGGGACATGAAACCCAAAAATGTTTCTTTCATGATTCAGACACAGAATACAATTTTAAACAACATTACAATTTACTTCTATTATCTAATTTGTTTAAACTTTTAGGTATATTTTGTTGAAGAAATAGCAATGCACATGGGTGAGCCAATAACAAAAGGCATCTATGGGCAGCCACCAATCAGCAGCTACTGAGCCTATTTAGATATGCTTTCAAACAAAGGATATCAAGAAAATTAAGCAAATTAGATAATA
The DNA here is from genome assembly GCF_027579735.1 of Bombina bombina. Classification (NCBI taxonomy): domain Eukaryota; kingdom Metazoa; phylum Chordata; class Amphibia; order Anura; family Bombinatoridae; genus Bombina; species Bombina bombina. Next base: position 53,113,633 of record NC_069506.1, read on the forward strand.
GATGTAAATTGGAAAGTTGGCTAAAGTTGCATGCTCTTTCTATATCATGAAATAATAAAATTGGGTTTCATGTCCCTCCAATTGTACAAACAGAGAACAAACTTCGAAGTGCAGAATAATAAATTCAATCCATGCATAATGCTTGTTAATCAGTTAATGTACAATGCTTCTAACCACGCATCCTAATTAATCATTAAAATACTGATTTATTGCTTTGTGAAATTAATTGTTAAAACCCCCCAAAACAAACCTTGATCCAAACAAATCACAGTTACATTGTCTATGATTCCAAAATAAAGCGATTTACCTAAAATTGTGATTCCTCGTTTAGAATAATAACCTCACAATAGGATAGGTTCATCAATAGCAAAGTAAAGGCAACTAGCTGTAATTATATGGTAGCAGATTCACAGATCAAAGCTCTTTGCAGAAAAGATCAATTTGTTTGATCAGTTTGTGGGCACATGCTGAGTTGCGTTGCTGTAATATACAGGCCCCTACAGAGTGAAGTGTGAAGCATGAAAAAGCATCAGTAGCAGACCTAACAAACGATGAAAGGCATTCAGCTTGATGCAGGAATTTCATGGTGAGAAAATCCAGGCAAATACCACTGTGTTTAGTTATAAAAATGCCCATTAAAATGCCAGGCAGGTTAAAAACACCATCCAAGGGAAACACAGTGGAAGGCAAAGGGAGACATATTGCAATGGTTGCATGCAAAGCCATTGTGTTCTAATGCTCATGTGCTGTAAAATGTTGCATTCACACTTTAGCATTTTATAGAGCAGTGTTTAAATATGTTAAAGATACATAATACTCATATGCTAAATCACTTGTAAAAAGCTGACATTAAAATATCACCTGTACATCTCTCTGTAAATAGGATAGATATTTTACATCACAATTTGTTTAGCTCACCAGGGTAAGTGATATGTGAACATTTATTTTTCAGCTGCTGTCCAGCTACAAAATAGCCAATCAGCATCAGCAGTGC